>NC_084624.1:51180277-51375277 GCF_033978795.1 Nerophis ophidion
ATTTTGTCCCGAAAATCTCCCGAAATTCAGGCGGAGCCGGAGGCCACACCCCCTCCAGCTCCATGAGAACCTGACTCAGCAATGTTATGACCCTCTTAAACAGGACAATACTGCCATCTACTGTAAATAGAATAGAATGGAATGTAAATATATTCTACATATATTCTACATTTAAGTGCAGTCAAGGAACATGCATTAGGGAGTCTGTTCCGAAGCCCACAGTAAAGAGACGTAACTTCATCACGTCGCCTGGTTATTGACTACAACCCAATATATTACACCGTCGACGAGCAAAATGAAGAAATACGCTTGCAAGTTCCAAAACGAATGGAAACAAGAATTTCAGTTCAACCAAGAGAGTTCGAAGGGGAAGGGGTATGTTGCCTGTAAATTTTGTAGAACAGACTTCTCCATTGAACACGGTGGCCGAACGGATATACTCAGGCATGAACGGTCAGTGAAGCACAAAACGTCCGCAGCGCAGCATCGTTCACAACCCGGTATTATGGGCCACCTTGCAAGATGGAGACCCGATGGAGTAAATTAATGTAGAGACAAAGATGGCTATGCTAATAGCTGGAAGCGACATCCCGTTCTCATTTGCGGATGTCTACAACAAATCCGTGAAGGATATGTTCCCGGATTCGGAGATCGCTCGCCAATACGCAAACGGCAGAACAAAGGTTACTAAAATTGTGAAAGGTAAGTGTTGTTGTTGTTTTTTTTAGTAACCAGCAAGCACAGTACAGTTAGTAGAACAACTGTGTTTTTATTACTGTGTATTTGATAGGCGCCGTCAGAAATTCAACTATTTATTTGATTTATTTATATATAAATATATATATATAAATATATATATATATATATATATATATAGCTAGAATTCACTGAAAGTCAAGTATTTCATACATATACATACATATATATACATATATATATATATATATATACATATATATGAAATGTATAACCACGCCCCCCCAAAATCGGAGGTCTCAAGGTTGGCAAGTATGGAACAAGCGCATTCTGAAATTGTACGAATCATAATGTTGTTAGGGCTTTTTTTTTTTTTTTACACTTACATTAAGTTTTACTACTTACGTATAAAATACCACACGGTCTCGCTCCATCCTATCTTGCCGATTGTATTGTACCATATGTCCCGGCAAGAAATCTACGTGTAAAGTACTCCGGCTTATTAGTGATTCCCAGAACCCCAAATAAAAGTCTGTGTTTTCTATTCAGACTCCAGTACTATGGAATGTCCTTCCGGTAACAGTTAGAAATGCTACCTCAGTAGAAGCATTTAACTCCCATCTTAAAACTTATTTGTATACTCTAGCTTTTTTAGACCAGTTGATCTGCCGTTTATTTTATTTTCTCCTCTGCCCCCCTCTCTCTCACAGGTTGAAGTGCTGGCTGTTCAGAGTCGGGACACGGGGGTGGACCGCTCGCCTGTTGGGGACATCCCTGCGCTGCTGACCCCTCTCCCCTCGGAAAGGTCTCCTGCTGGCCCCACTATGGACTGGACTCTCACTATTATTTTAAATCCTCTATGGACTGGACTTTCACAATATTATGTTAGACCCACTCGAAGTCCATTGCATCCTGACTCCCCTAGAGAGAGGGGGGACACCCACATCTGCGGTCTTCTCCAAGGTTTCGCATAGTCATTCACATTCACATCCCACTGGGTTGTGAGTTTTTCCTTGCCCTTATGTGGGCTCCGAACCCAGGATGTCGTTGTGGCTTGTGCAGCCCTTTGAGACACTTGTGATTTAGGGCTATATAAATAAACATTGATTGATTGATGATTGATTGACATGTTGCGGTTATTAGTATTCTATCTTTATTTGTTGTTATTCTGTGATAATGTTCATCAGTCAACTCATTGTTTTTAATTTTCAATCTATGAAGATAACAAAATTATATCAAAATCACATTTGTGTTTACTGTTGTTGCTTTTGTCTCTCTGTCTTATCCCTCTCTTGTCCCCACAATTTCCCCCTTCTGTCTTCCTTTTTTTTCTCTTCCTATCCCCCCTGCTCCGGCCCGGCTGCACCAAATAATAATATAAATACATTTAATAAAGTCAAATACAAATAAGGCATCAAGACAAGTATCCTACACTTCTTTTTTGTAAAGTAAATCTGAACGGCCGATATGGGCATCTACATCAGTGGTTTTCAAATGGGGGTACGCGTACCCCTAGGGGTATTTAAAGGTATGCCAAGGGGTACGTGAGATTTTTTTAGAAATATTGTAAAATAGCAACAATTCAAAAATCCTTCATAAATATAATTATTGAATAATATTTCAACAAAATATGAATGTAAGTTCATAAAGTGTGAAAAGAAATGCAACAATGCAATATTCAGTGTTGACAGCTAGATTTTTTGTGGACATGTTCCATAAATATTGATGTTAAAGATTTCTTTTTTTTTTTGTGAAGAAATGTTTAGAATTAAGTTCATGAATCCAGATGGATCTCTATTACAATCCACAAAGAGGGGACTTTAATTTGATGATTACTTCTATGTGTAGAAATCTTGATTTATAACTGAATCACTTGTTTATTTTTCAACAAGTTTTTAGTAGTTTTTATATCTTTTTTTTCCAAATAGTTCAAGAAAGACCACTACAAATGAGCAATATTTTACACTTTTATACAATTTAATCAATCAAAAACTGATGACAGAGTGCTGTATTTTTACTTCTTCATCTCTTTTTTTCAACCAAAAATGTTTTGCTCTGATTAGGGGGTACTTGAATTGAAAAAAATTTCACAGGTGGTATCACTGAAAAAAGGTTGAGAACCACTACAGCAGGGATGTCCAAAGTGCGGCCCGAGGGCCATTTGCGGCCCACCACACATTCTGCAAAAATTGCAAAATGAATAGTATTGCAAAAAATAAAAATAAAAACATTTTAAAAAAGTGGAATGAGGTGAAATCTAATGAGTAAAAAGTGGCAATGTTGACACAAAGCTGCCATGCGGGCAGTTTTTTGTTCCTTTTGTCTTTATTTTCTTTGTTTCCATTGCTCCAAAAAAAAAAAAAAGGACAAAAAAATCTTTGGTATAATGAATTATTTAAAAATGATCACTTTAAAATGTTTTATGTGGAAACAACATTTCATATGTTGTGTGGTTGCCATATAAAAACATCAAAGTTTTCACAAAAGAGCATAAAACAAACAAAATAATAGTTCAAACTTCAAATTGACGTATATATCGGAAGTTGATCTTGAAATTTAAGTGTTAAAAGTAAAAAATAAACTAATCAAAGTGTATCACTTTATGAGTGGGGACCTTTCGGATCTCAAATATATTTCGTAGGATTTTATTTGACTTTTCACTGTGATTACTCAAAAATATTAAACAATTAAAATCAATGGTTTCCTGCATTTTTGATCTTTGAGGGCTTTAATTGCTAAATAAAGGAACTCTCCCGAAGGAATCAATAAAGTACTAAATACTGCATATTTCAGTTTTACTATAAAAAAACAAAGTTGTTTTACTTTATATCAACCTGAAGTTGATATAGAGATTTATTGTAAGCATTAAATAAAATAAAAAAAATAATAATAATTTGACTTATTTTTAACATGTTAGTGACTGAGACCCTTTATGCTGCACAGGGGCCCTAAGGATTAAAAAAATAATCCATATATTTTGTTATGGTTTGAAAATGAAAAATATCAAAATGGCCCCCGCATGCTTAAATCTTTCCGTGTGCGGCCCCTGTGGAAAAAGTTTGGACACCCCTGCACCAGATCAACTATACTGTATATGATTTGCCTGAGAAGCTGGACACGAAAAAATAAATAAAAAATTGAATAATACTACTTTAACATACGTTTATAGTCAACGCTGAACTTGTAGATGCACTGCAGAACTGCGTCTAAAATGCCCATAAAAAGTGGTACATGTCTCCTGCTTGTGTGAAAACATCGAAAAAGACCACAGTTCGGAGCATCACAACATGGAGGTGCAGCTCATGCAAAAATTTTGAATAAGACAGTCCGCACCACTTTTCAATTGTACACGCAGTTTTAGTAGATCACATGCAACACGCCCACTATTTGTACACGCTATTTAATATTTTGCACGTGCTGTTTGGCGTGTGGTATTTGGATCTTTAGTACAAACCCTGTTTCCATATGAGTTGGGAAATTGTGTTAGATGTAAATGTAGATAGATAGATGGATAGTACTTTATTGATTCCTTCAGTAGAGTTCATAAACGGAATACAATGATTTGCAAATAATTTTCAACCCATATTCAGTTGAATATGCTACAAAGACAACATATTTGATGTTCAAACTGATAAACATTTTTTTTCTGCATATAATCATTACCTTTAGAATTTGATGCCAGCCACCGTGACAAAAGAGTTGGGAAAGATGGCAATAAATGCTGATAAAGGTGAGAAATGCTCATCAAACACTTATTTGGAACATCCAACAGGTGTGCAGGCTAATTAGGAACAAGTGGGTGCCATGATTGGGTATAAAAGCAGCTTCCATGAAATGCTAAGTAATTCACAAACAAGGATGGGGCAAGGGTCACTAATTTGTAAGCAAATTGTCCAACAGTTTTAGAACAACATTTCTCCACGAGCTATTGCAAGGAATTTAGGTATTTTACCATCTACGGTCCGTAAAATCATCAAAAGGTTCATAGAATCTGGAGAAATTGCTGCACATAAGCGATGATATTACGGACCTTTGATCCCTCAGGCGGTACTGCATCAAAAACCGACATCAGTGTGTAAAGGATATCACCACGTGGGCTCAAGAATAATTCATAAAACCACTGTCAGTAACTACAGTTGGTCTTTACATCTAAATGCAAGTTAAAACTCTACTATGAAGGGCAAAACCTAATTATCAGCAACACCAAGGAACGCCGCTGGCTTCGCTGGGCCTGAGCTCATTTAAGGTGGACTGATGCAAAGTGAAAAAGTGTTCTATGGTCTGACGAGTCCACATTTCAAATTATATTTGGAAAGTGTGGACGTGGTGTCCTCCGGAACAAAGAGGAAAATAACCACCCGGATTGTTAAAGGCGCAAAGTTGAAAAGCCAGCATCTGTGATTGTATGAGAGTGTATTAGTGCCCAAGGCATGGGTAACTTATACATCTGTGAAGGCACCATTAATGCTGAATGGAGCAACATATGTTGTCATCCAGGGCTTCACGGTGGCAGAGGGGTTAGTGTGTCTGCCTCACAATACGAAGTTCCTGCAGTCCTGGGTTCAAATCCAGGCTCGGGATCTTTCTGTGTGGAGTTTGCATGTTCTCCCCGTGAATGCGTGGGTTCCCTCCGGGTACTCCGGCTTCCTCCCACTTCCAAAGACATGCACCTGGGGATAGGTTGATTGGCAACACTAAATTGGCCCTAGTGTGTGAATGTGAGTGTGAATGTTGTCTGTCTATCTGTGTTGGCCCTGCGATGAGGTGGCGACTTGTCCAGGGTGTACCCTGCCTTCCGCCCGATTGTAGCTGAGATAGGCGCCAGCGCCCCCCGCGACCCCGAAAGGGAATAAGCGGTAGAAAATGGATGGATGGATGGATGTTGTCATCCAAGCAGCGTTATTATGGACGCCCCTGCTTATTTCAGCAAGACAATGCCAAGCCACGTGTTACAACAGCGTGGTTTCTTAGTAAAAGAGTGCGGGTACTTTCCTGGCCCGCCTGTGGTCCAGACCTGTCTCCCATCGAAATTGTGTGGCACATTATGAAGCGTAAAATACGACAGCGGACACCCCGGACTGTTGAACAACTAAAGCTCTACATAAAACAAGAATGGGAAAGAATTCCACTTTCAAAGCTTCAACAATTAGTTTCTTCAGTTCCCAAACGTTTATTGATTGTTGTTAAAAGAAAAGGTGATGTAACACAGTGGTGAACATGCCCTTTCCCAACTACTTTGGCACATGTTGCAGCCGTGAAATTCTAAGTTAATTATTATTTGCCCCAAAAAATAAAGTTTATGAGCTTGAACATCAAATATGTTGTCTTTGTAGTGCATTCAACTGAATATGGGTTGAAAAGGATTTGCAAATCATTGTATTCCGTTTATATTTACATCTAACAAAATTTCCCAACTCATATGGAAATGGGGTTTGTAGATCAGGACCATAATGTACAATATTTGCTTGGCTAAAAGAAGTTCGGACACAATCTTTTTTTTTTTTCTTTTTTTTTTTTACGGTCTATGTAATCACTCTGTATGTCTTATTAGCGCTTGACAAGAGTCGTCGTGTGAAGTCCCGTTAGCGCGTCGTTTCATCTCCCAAAGCGAGCGTGCGCATTATGCATGCCGAGGGAGCTGCAGGCCCCTGAATGTGGAGATGCAATCGCAGGGGGGAGATTAAAGTTATCGCTGGTGTGCATGTGTGCGTCCATCCGGCGCGCCAGACGCTTCCATTATGCAACAGAAGCCTTTAAATGCTGAATAATGGCGACGTAATGACTGGCGGCTGCAAAAAGGAGTCTATAGGCGGCCCGCCTGGAGCTTGCTTGCTGGCTGGGAGTGTTGAACGCAGCAAAGTAAGCCATGATGATTCTTGGCTGGGCGTCTTTTTGGCTTAGTAGTGCACTGCAAAAGACACCCTTTATCACGTAAAAGTGACTTTTTAATCATGTTATTTCTTTTTTTTTTTTGATGTTCTAACCCAGGGTTAACAAACGTACGAACAGGTTTTATCCAGCCTGAGGGAGGAGTTTGTTAGGTATAAAAATAAACCGAAATTGTTAAATGAAAAAAAAAGCTGTTCTAAATGCGTCCACTAGATGTCCCAATAGCAATTTTTTGCATTTTTGTAGATGATGCTCCATATGTAAAAAAAAAAAAAAAAAGAACATGTTAGTGATCCAGTCGAAGAAAATGATCAAACTACATAAATAACATCCTGTAATTTGATTTTGATATATTTTTTTTTTGTCTTGATTGAAAATGAAAACCAATGAGTTGACTGATAGACATTATCATATAATTCATTCAGAAAGTATAAATAACGACAAATAAATATTAACTGCAACATGTAAGTGTAAAAAAAACCAAAAAACCATTATGATTTGTACATTTTCAGAATGTGCTTGTTCTATTTTTAAACAACGAAAACAATCGGAAGTTGTCTTTATTTTTAAGTTATCGTGCCGTGGTTTTCCCTGTCCGGCCCACTTGGGAGTAGATTTTTCTCCATGTGACCACCTGATATAAAATGAGTTGGACACCCCTGTTCTAACCGTAATTTGAATTTTAAATGGTAAATGGGTTACGCTTATACTTGATCGGGCTTTCTGCTCCGCCGCTCCCAGTCTGTAGAACGCTCTTCCTGACCACCTGAGGGCACCACAGACTGTGAATGTTTTTAAAAAAGGCTTTGAAACCCTTCTTTAAAAAAAAGCCTATGCATACTAGTTCTAGCTAGTTTTTATTTTTATTTATTATTTTAATTATTTTTTTGTTATTATTATTAATTTGTTTAATGTTATTAAATTTTTTTAATACACTGTAGCACTTTGAGGTTGTTTGCTCAATGTAAAGTGCTTTTTAAAAATAGAATATATTATTATTATTATTGTTGTATACCTTCAAGGTACTCCAAGCGCTTTGACACTATTTCCACATTCACCCATTCACACACCCATTCACTCACCGATGGCGGGAGCTGCCATGCAAGGCCCTAACCACGACCCATCAGGAGCAAGGGTGAAGTGTCTTGCTCAAGGACACAATGGACGTGACTAGGTTGGTAGAAGGCGGGGATCAAACCAGAAACCCTCAGCTTGCTAGCACGGCCACTCTCCCAATCGTGCCACGCTGTCCCCCAATCTCTAAAGTCTGTTTAAAAACAACAAACTCCACTTTTGAGAAGAAGGGCGTTCAACGTTAATGTTTCAGGAGCCAACTTAGGTCTCGTCTCTAGCTTGATAAGCCTCTTCATGTATGCACCGCACTACATTGGAAAAAAAAAAAAAATAGCAGGCTTCACTAAACATTTTTCAAATACTTTCAAGGCTAATTGTGTGATATTTGGCCTGTTTTACCATATCTTTAATCATTTTTACTACAAAATGTGTGGAGTAAGAAATTTGTGTACGGTCGTGGTCAAAAGTTTACATACACTTGTAAAGAACATAATGTCATGGCTGTCTTGAGTTTCCAATCATTTCTACAACTCTTATTTTTTTGTGACAGAGTGATTGGAGCACATACTTGGTCACAAAAAAAACATTCTTGATGTTTTTATGAACTTATTATGGGTCTACTGAAAATGAGACCAAATCTGCTGGGTCAAAAGTATACATACAGAAATGTTAATATTTGCTTACATGTCCCTTGGCAAGTTTCACTGCAATAAGGCGCTTTTGGTAGCCATCCACAAGCTTCTGCTTGAATTTTTGACCACTCCCCTTGACAAAACTGGTGCAGTTCCGCTAAATTCGTTGGTTTTCTGCCATGGACTTGTTTCTTCAGCATTGTCCACACGTTTAAGACAGGACTTTGGGAACATTCATTCCAGCCTGATTTAGTCATTCCTTTACCATTTTTGACGTGTGTTTGGGGTCATTGCCCTGTTGGAACACCCAACTGCGCCCAAAACCCAACCTCCGGGCTGATATTTTTAGGTTGTCCTGAAGAATTTGGAGGTAATCCTCCTTTGTCATTGTCCCATTTACTCTCTGTAAAGCACCAGTTCCATTGGCAGCAAAACAGGCCCGGAGCATAACACTATCACCACCATGCGTGACAGTAGGTTTGGTGTTCCTGGGTTTAAAGGGATCACATATTGCTGAGTATTGTGGTCATTCAGCTCAGTTTTTGTTTCATCTGACATCACATGGACAAAGATAAGACCTTCTGGAGGAAAGTTATGTGGTCAGATGTATATCAATCAATCAATCAATGTTTACTTATATAGCCCTAAATCACTAGTGTCTCAAAGGGCTGCACAAACCACCACGACATCCTCGGTAGGCCCACATAAGGGCAAGGAAAACTCACACCCAGTGGGACATCGGTGACAATAATGACCCAGTGGGACGTCGGTGACAATGATGACTATGAGAAACCTTGGAGAGGAGGAAAGCAATGGATGTCGAGCGGGTCTAACATGATACTGTGAGAGTTCAATCCACAATGGATCCAACACAGTCGCGAGAGTCCAGTCCAAAGCGGATCCAACACAGCAGCGAGAGTCCTGTTCGCAGCGGAGCCAGCAGGAAACCATCACAAGCGGAGGCGGATCAGCAGCACAGAGATGTCCCCAGCCGATACACAGGCAAGCAGTACATGGCCACCGGATCGGACCGGACCCCCTCCACAAGGGAGAGTGGGACATAGAAGAAAAAGAAAAGAAACGGCAGATCAACTGGTCTAAAAAGGGAGTCTATTTAAAGGCTAGAGTATACAAATGAGTTTTAAGGTGAGACTTAAATGCTTCTACTGAGGTGGCATCTCGAACTGTTACCGGGAGGGCATTCCAGAGTACTGGAGCCCGAACGGAAAACGCTCTATAGCCCGCAGACTTTTTTTGGGCTTTGGGAATCACTAATAAGCCGGAGTCTTTTGAACGCAGATTTCTTGCCGGGACATATGGTACAATACAATCGGCAAGATAGGATGGAGCTAGACCGTGTAGTATTTTATACTAATGTAATGTAATGTGTCAGTAGTCCTAAAGAGGAGCTTTTTAATTAGTATAATTTAAATACCAAATGATATACTGTCAGAATCGGGTTGAATTGAGTATCGATTCTAAATTGAATCCCGTGAATCCTAATGGAATTGAATCGTGAGTTGCTTCTCAAAGGTGCTGTATGTCACGGTGAGGTACTGTAGATTCTTGAAGCACACTTGTTCAGACCTTCAGGATAGGTACTTCAGAGCATAATACTACCACCACCATTCTTGACGGTAGGTATGGTGTTCCTTGGATTAAAGGCCTCCAAACATAAAGCTGGGTATTATGGCCAAACAGCTACATTTTTGTTCCATCTGACCACAGAACTTTCCTCCAGAAGGTTTTTTTCTTTGTCCATGTGATATACATAGGTATACTTTTGACCCAGCAGATGTGGTCACATTTTCAGTAGACCCATAATAAATCCATAAAAGAACCAAACTTCATGAATGTTTTTTTTGTGACCAACAAGTATGTGCTCCAATCACTCTATCACAAAAAAATAAGAGTTGTAGAAATGATTGGAAACTCAAGACAGCCATGACATTATGTTATTTACAAGTGTATGTAAACTTTTTAACAGGGTTTTATGCTGCCAATATCATGACCAAGATAATGGGAGAGTGGCCGTGCCAGCACTCTGAGGGTTCCTGGTTCAATCCCGACCTTCCACCAACCTCGTCACGTCCGTTGTGTCCTTGAGCAAGACACTACACCCTTGCTCCTGATAGGTACTGGTTAGGGCTTTGCATGCCAGCTCCCGCCATCAGTGTGTGAATGTGTGTGTGAATGGGTAAATGTGGAAATAGTGTCAAAGCGCTTTGAGTTCCTTGATGGTAGAAAAGCGCAAGTACAACCCATTAACCATTTATAGGTCGACGGCGATCGCATCTACTGTTTGCTATTGCATACTTGCCTACTTTGAGACCTCCGATTTTGGGAGGTGGGGGGTGTGGTCGGGGGTGGGGCGGACGCGTGGTTGGGGGTGTGGTTGTGGCGGGGGCGTGGTTAAGAGGGGAGGAGTATATTTACATCTACAATTCACCAACTCGAGTATTTCATATATATATATATATATATATATATATATATATATATATATATCCATCCATTTTCTACCGCTTCTTCCCTTTTGGGTTCGCGGGGGGCGCTTGCGCCTATCTCAGCTACAATCGGGCGGAAGGCGGGGTACACCTTGGACAAGTCGCCACCTCATCGCAGGGCCAACACAGATAGACAGACAACATTCCCGCTCACATTCACACACTAGGGCCAATTTAGTGTTGCCAATCAACCTATCCCCAGGTGCATGTTTTTGGAAGTGGGAGGAGGCCGGAGTACCCGGAGGGAACCCACGCATTCACGGGGAGAACATGCAAACTCCACACAGAAAGATTCCGAGCCTGGATTTGAACCCAGGACTGCAGGACCTTCGTATTGTGAGGCAGACGCACTAACCCCTCTGCCACCGTGAAGCCTATCTATATCTATATATATATATATATATATATATATATATATATATATATATATATATATATATATATATATATATATATATATATATGAAATACTTGACTTTCAGTGAATTCTAGCTATCCATTCATCATCTTCCGCTTATCCGAGGTCGGGTCGCGGGGGCAACAGCCTAAGCAGGGAAACCCAGACTTCCCTCTCCCCAGCCACTTCATCTAGCTCTTCCCGGGGGATCCCGAGGAGTTCCCAGGCCAGCCGGGAGACATAGTCTTCCCAACGTGTCCTGGGTCTTCCCCGTGGCCTCCTACCGGTTGGACGTGCCCTAAACACCTCCCTAGGGAGGCGTTCGGGTGGCATCCTGACCAGATGCCCGAACCACCTCATCTGGCTCCTCTCGATGTGAAGGAGCAGCGGCTTTACTTTGAGTTCCTCCCGGATGGCTATATATATTTATTTTATTATATATATAAATAAAAGATATAGTTGAATTTCAGACGGCACCTATCAAATATACAGTAATAAAACCACAGTTGTTCTACTAACTGTACTCAATAACCAGGCGAGGTGATGAAGTTGCGTCTCTTTACTGTGGGCTTCAGAACAGACTCCCTCACTTGAAGTCAGGTGCGCAACACCACGTAAATCGTTGGCCAATCAAAAGGCAACCCCATAACGCTATAGCCAACAATCACCAGGAGGTGGCAACAGACAACATAGATCGCTCTATTACAGACGGCGTCGCCATGGCTGTAACTTCCTCGTTCTTATACTTCGTCTCCTTGTGTGTGCAGTTTTTTATTAATATCTGTAGATGTTTCAATCAATCAATCAATCAATGTTTATTTATATAGCCCCAAATCACAAATGTCTCAAAGGACTGCACAAATCATTACGACTACAACATCCTCGGAAGAACCCACAAAAGGGCAAGGAAAACTCACACCCAGTGGGCAGGGAGAATTCACATCCAGTGGGACGAAAGTGACAATGCTGACTATGAGAAACCTTGGAGAGGACCTCAGATGTGGGCAACCCCCCCCCTCTAGGGGACCGAAAGCAATGGATGTCGAGCGGGTCTAACATGATACTGTGAAAGTTCAATCCATGGTGGCTCCAAGACAGCAGTGAGAGTCCCGTCCACAGGAAACCATCTCAAGCGGATCAGCAGCGTAGAGATGTCCACAACCGATACAGGCGAGCGGTCCATCCTGGGTCCCGACGAGCGGTCCATCCTGCAATCCTGTTTTAACATGATTGGGCAGGCAAGCTGTTTATATAGTGGGAAAGCGGACATGAAAACAGGCTGTCCCCACTCAGGTCCGCATGGAGCTGGAGGGGGCGTGGCCCCTAGCTCCGGCTGAATTTCGGGAGAAAATTTCTTCCGGGCGCTGAATTTCGGGAGTCTCTAGGAAAATCCGGGAGGGTTGGCAAGTATGTGCTACTGCCACTAACGTTTGTGTTTACTCCTTAGCGTTACATTGTTGTTTGTGACATATGGCATCTATTATGTTGGGCAAGTGCAGCGTTAAAGTGTATGTGTAAAAAATAGATTGACTAACCTAGTCAGTGGCCTAGTGGTTAGAGTGTCCGCCCTGAGATCGGTAAGACTATAAAAATAGGACCCATTACCTCCCTGCTTGTTACTCAGCATCAAGGGTTGGAATTGGGGGTTGAATCACCAAAAATGATTCCCGGGTGCGGCCTTCGCAGCTGCTCACTGCTCCCCTCACCTCCCAGGGGGTGAACAATGGGATGGGTCAAATGCAGAGGACACATTTCACCACACCTAGTGTGTGTGTGTGTGTGAGACAATCATTGGTACTTTAACTACACTATAGCAGTGGTCCCCAACCTTTTTTTATTTCATTTGTTTTTTATTTGATTTTGTTTTGTTTGTTTTTTCATTAAAAATGGAGGTTTTTTGGGTTGATGCACTAATTGTAAGTGTATCTTGTGTTTTATGTTGATTTAATTAAAAAAAAAAAATAATAATAATAAAATAATAAAAAATTCTTCTGCGGCCCGGTACCAATGGTGCTTGGGGACCACTGCACTATAGCGCTTGTCAGTGATAAAAATAGATCATTAGCATTAAAGGGACAGACACACAAAAGGGTGTGTTCCCAGTCAGGCTTATTAAAAGCCACTTTAAACGGTCTAAATTCCAGAATTCAACACTTGCACTTATCTAGTCTATCACCTTCTTATGGGACTTTGAAGTTAACCTTGTCTTGATTCGAGCAAGTGTGTCTGCACAGCAAAAAGTCAGTGTTCAAAAACAAGGGGGAAAACATACAAAAATGAGGGGTATTTTATTTGAACCAAGCAAACTTATCCGTCGATAGAACGAAAAAATTGGGCATGTCAAGACTTTCCAAAACAAGTCAAATTAGCTAACCTCAATGAACCCAAAAATACCTTTTTTTGGTGGAAAAAAAAAAGACATTTTCGCTCAATATAATGAAAAATATTCTTAAATTAAGTAAATGCAAGTGCCATCATCTGGACATAATGATATGCGCTCGGCATCCTGATTTTTTTTTCATGCTTGAAGGAAGAAATTACTTTTAAACAGTAGTTTTATACTTAAATAAATAAATGGGTTGTACTTGTATAGCGCTTTTCCACCTTCAAGGTACTCAAAGCGCTTTGACACTACTTCCACATTTACCCATTCACACACACATTCACACACTGATGGAGGGAGCTGCCATGCAAGGCGCCAACCAGCACCCATCAGGAGCAAGGGTGAAGTGTCTTGCTCAGGACACAACGGACGTGACGAGATTGGTACTAGGTGGGATTTGAACCAGGGCCCCTCGGGTTGCGCACGGCCACTCTTCCACTGCGCCACGCCGTCCCTTGTGAGTGTTGATGACACAGCTTTGCAACAGTTGATATTCTAGTTTCAACCATGTTTTACTCAATATAGGTCATGGGTGTCAAACTCTGGCCCGCGGGCCAAATTTGGCCCTCCCTGTAATTTCATTTGGCCCTTGAGGCAATGTCAAATTAACATTAGAGCGGCAGTTTCGCTGTAACACCGCATTCACTGCTAATACTCATACATGTCAATTTCCCCAGGAGACTCCCGAAGTTCAGTGCCCCTCCCGAAAATCTCCCGGGGAAACCATTCTCCCGAATTTCTCCCAATTTCCACCCGGACAACAATATTGGGGGCTTGCCTTAAAGACACTGCCTTTAGCGTTCTCTGCAACCTGTGGTCACGTCTGCTTTTCCTCCATACAAACAGCGTGACGGCCCAGTCACATAATACATGCGGCTTTAGCACACACACAAGTGAATGCAATGCATACTTGATCAACAATACAGGGCACACTGAGGGTGGCCGTATTAACAATGCAAACACTGTTACAAATATGCGCCACACTGTGAACCCACACCAAATAATAATGACAAACACATTTCGGGAGAACACCTGCACCATAACGCAACAGAACAATTACCAAGAACCCCTTGCAGCACTAACTCTTCCTGGACACCCCCCCACTACCACCAAACCCCGCAGGTCCCTTTTAAAAAGGTAATTTGTTCAGCCTTGGCCCGTGGCTTTGTTCAGTTTCAAATTTTGGCCCACTCTGTATTTGAGTTTGACACCCCTGATATAGGTCATCAAATCTCAGCAACAAGCTATAATATTTTATTGAGATCATTTAGGACCATAACACTTAAAACAAGTAAAACACTCTGACATAAAATCTGCCTAGCGAGAAGAATTATCTTATCAGACAGAAAATAAGCAAATATCACCCTTATTTGAGATATTTAAAGGCCTACTGAAACCCACTACTACCCACCACGCAGTCTGATAGTTTATATATCAATGATGAAATATTAACATTGCAACACATGCCAATACGGCCGCTTTAGTTTACTAAATTACAATTTTAAATTCCCCGCGGAGTTTCTTGTTGAAAACGTCGCGGAATGATGACGTCTCGAGTTGTAGGGGACCTATTAGCGCAGCACCACTTGCGGCTAAAAGTCGTCTCTTTTCATCGCATAATTACACAGTATTCTGGACAGCTTTGTTGCTGAATCTTTTGCAATTTGTTCAATTAACAATGGAGAAGTCAAAGTAGAAAGATGGAGTTGGGAAGCTTTAGCCTTTAGCCACACAAACACACGATGTTTCCTTGTTTAAAATTCCCAGAGGTGAAGCTTTACGATGGATCAGAGCGGTCAAGCGAACAAGGATCCCAAACACTTGTCAACCGGCAGGCTTCGGTGAGAAAATTGTGGTAAAAAGTCGCCTCTTACCAAAGATCTGCGGAGCCTGCGCCGTCCATGTAGCTGCCGTGACTTCCCTCAGATACTGGCGTCAACACACCCCTCCGACTATCAGGTACTATTTAACTCACAAAAACATTCACAACACAATAGAAAGATAAGGGATTTCCCAGAAGTATCCTAGTAAATGTGTCTAAAAACATCTGAATCGCTCTCTAAGGGCTCTCCCTTAGAGATAGGGTGAGAAGCTCTGCCATCCGGGAGGAACTCAAAGTAAAGCCGCTGCTCCTTCACATCGAGAGGAGCCAGATGAGGTGGTTCGGGCATCTGGTCAGGATGCCACCCGAACGCCTCCCTAGGGAGGTGTTTAGGGCACGTCCAACCAGTAGGAGGCCACGGGGAAGACCCAGGACACGTTGGGAAGACTATGTCTCCCGGCTGGCCTGGGAACGCCTCGGGATCCCCCGGGAAGAGCTAGACGAAGTGGCTGGAGAGAGGGAAGACTGGGTTTCCCTGCTTAGGCTGTCGCCCCCGCGACCCGACCTCGGATAAGCGGAAGATGATGGATGGATGGATGGAATCGCTCACAATGCAATCGCCTTTTTTTTTTTTTTTTGTAGTCCTTCGCTATCAATATCCTCAGCCACAAATCTTTAATCCTCGCTCAGAATAATGAGGAAACCTGCACTGGCTTCCTGTGCACTTAAGATGTGACTTTAAGGTTTTACTACTTACGTATAAAATACTACACGGTCTAGCTCCATCCTATCTTGCCGATTGTATTGTACCGTATGTCCCGGCAAGAAATCTGCGTTCAAAAGACTCCGGCTTATTAGTGATTCCTAGAGCTCAAAAAAAGTCTGCGGGCTATAGAGCGTTTTCCGTTCGGGCTCCAGTACTCTGGAATGCCCTCCCGGTAACAGTTCGAGATGCTACCTCAGTAGAAGCATTTAAGTCTCATCTTAAAACTCATCTGTATACTCTAGCCTTTAAATAGACCTCCTTTTTAGACCAGTTGATCTGCCGCTTCTTTTCTTTCTCCTATGTCCCCCCCTCCCTTGTGGAGGGGGTCCGGTCCGATGACCATGGATGAAGTACTGACTGTCCAGAGTCGAGACCCAGGATGGACCGCTCGTCGGGACCCAGGATGGACCGCTCGCCTGTATCGGTTGGGGACATCTCTACGCTGCTGATCCGCTTGAGATGGTTTCCTGTGGACGGGACTCTCACTGCTGTCTTGGAGCCACTATGGATTGAACTTTCACAGTATCATGTTAGACCCGCTCGACATCCATTGCTTTCGGTCCCCTAGAGGGGGGGGGTTGCCCACATCTGAGGTCCTCTCCAAGGTTTCTCATAGTCAGCATTGTCACTGGCGTCCCACTGAATGTGAATTCTCCCTGCCCACTGGGTGTGAGTTTTCCTTGCCCTTTTGTGGGTTCTTCCGAGGATGTTGTAGTCGTAATGATTTGTGCAGTCCTTTGAGACATTTGTGATTTGGGGCTATATAAATAAACATTGATTGATTGATTGATTGATTGATTGAAATTGTCGTTTTCTCGGTTCTAATAGCTCTTTTTGTTGGAGGCTCCCATTATAAACAATGTGAGGACGTGAGGAGCCCTCACACTTGTGACGTCATCGTCTGCGACTTCCAGTACAGGCAAGGCTTTTTTATTAGCGACCAAAAATGTTGAACTTTATCGTGGATGTTCTCTACTAAATCTTTTCAGCAAAAATATGGCAATATCGCGAAATGATCAAGTATGACACATTGAATGGACGTACTATCCCCTTTTAAATAAGAACATTTTATTTCAGTCGGCTAATTTCAGTATCTTACTTAGATTTCCGTTTTTGCAGTGTGATAATGTGCAGCATCGGCATGACTGCATCCCACTGGGTCATTATTGTCACCGACGTCCCACTGGGTGTGAGTTTTCCTTGCCCTTATGTGGGCCTACCGAGGATGTCGTAGTGGTTTGTGCAGCCCTTTGAGACACTAGTGATTTAGGGCTATATAAGTAAACATTGAATGAAAAAAAAAAAAAAAATGGTGGTTTTCCCCTCACGTTGTCATTGGGCGGCTCGTCCTCGGTGGCCACCTGGATGCCGTAGGCCAGGAAGCAGAGGATGGCGCCGGTCCACAGCAGCATGGAGAATCCGCCAAACAGCTGGCGGCAGAACTTGACCCACTCGGGCGTGGTGGGGGGAGGTGTCAACGCGTTGGGTCCGTCCCGAGCCAGAACCTCTGCGGCTTTGGCGTTGGTGAGGCCCTGGAGGAGAGAAGCGAGACCGGGACCATTTTTACCTGAGCCGAGAAAGCACTTTACGACTGTTCCTGCCCGGCCTGTTTAACAGCCCGACTGTCATAAACTGGCGAGGCTTCCCGTCTGCGCCGTAAAACTGCTGCATGTAACTTTATTGAACATTTTGCACGCTTTTTATGCACAATAAAATCAGCTGGAAAATGTAAATTTGCCTTTGTCAATGTGTGTGTGTGTGTGTGTGTGTGTGTGTGTGTGTGTGTGATGCTCTGATTTGCAGACAATCCCCGTGAGGACTGATCAACTGTTTCCGCTTTAAAATTGTCAGCAGAAAAAAATGGAGTCCGTGTACCTGTGTAGGGCTCAGTCCATAACGCTTCCCAAGATCATCCACTGATATTTTGTGGTCATCCTGAAGAGACAAAAAGGGTTCATAAGTTCTATGAGTTTTCCAGGTTTGACAAATGAATAATCAATAACTTACAACATGTTTATGGATGAGCCAAAAACACTACCATATATACATACATCACCTTAAAACTCATTTGTATACTCTAGCCTTTAAATGGACTCCCTTTTTAGACCAGTTGATCTGCCGTTTCTTTTCTTTTTCTTCTATGTCCCACTCTCCTTTGTGGAGGGGGTCCGGTCCAGTCCGGTGGCCATGTACTGCTTGCCTGTGTATCGGCTGGGGACATCTCTGCGCTGCTGATCCGCCTCCGCTTGGGATGGTTTCCTGCTGGCTCCGCTGTGAACGGGACTCTCGCTGCTGTGTTGGATCCGCTTTGGACTGGACTCTCGCGACTGTGTTGGATCCATTATGGATTGAACTTTCACAGTATCATGTTAGACATCCATTGCTTTCCTCCTCTCCAAGGTTCTCGTAGTCATCATTGTCACCGACGTCCCACTGGGTCATTATTGTCACCGATGTCCCACTGGGTGTGAGTTTTCCTTGCCCTTATGTGGGCCTACCGAGGATGTCGTGGTGGTTTGTGCAGCCCTTTGAGACACTAGTGATTTAGGGCTATATAAGTAAACATTGATTGATTGATTGATATACAGTATAAATATATACAATATATATATACATATCTATATGCATTTTATATATAAAAACATATACATACATATGTGTACATTATACACATTTATGTAAAAAGAACATATGTATACATACATGTACATACATATATAAAAAGCCGGCAGACCCGTCAGCGATCCTGTTCTGTCTCCCTGTAATGTTTGTCTAAACTTGAATGGGATTGTGCTGAAAATTTTAATTTTCCTGAAGGAACTCTCCTGACGGAATAAATAAAGTACTATCTAATCTAACTATCTCTAATCTAATAAATAAAAACAAATATGTAAACATACATAACTATACATATATGCATATACAAATACATATATTGTCAGGACGTGGACTATGGGGTGGTTATTTTCCCGAGATGCAAGTGAACTTGGTGCGAAGGTAATGACATCTTTATTTTAACACTAATAAAAGGAATAAACAAAAGGCGCGCACAAGGGCGGAAGTACAAAACATGGCTATAAAAACAAAAACTAGCACAAAGGCAGAACTATGGACAAAAAAAAACCAAAAGACACTAACTGTGGCATTAATAAACCAAAACTTACTTGCGATGACGTGAACAGGGCAGCACGGACTAAGAAACAAGCCGCGGGAAGTAAGCATGAAGCCGTAAACATGACAGGAAGCAGAGTGAGGTCGCCAGCAAGACAGCCTGGCAACTGGAAGCTTAAATAATACTATGGTGATTGAAAACAGGTGCGTGACATGGGGACGGGTGAAAACTAACGGGTTGGCATGGAAACAAAGCAAACAAGGAAGCGCAAAAACAGGAAACAATGGCGTCGTAAACAAAACGGAACATAACTATACAAAACATGACATACATACACAAAGACATATACAAACCCCGTTTCCATATGAGTTGGGAAATTGTCTTAGATGTAAATATAAACAAAATACAATGATTTGCAAATCATTTTCAACCCATATTCAGTTGAATATGCGACAAAAACAACATATTTGGTGTGCAAACTGATAAACATTTTTTTTTCTTCCAAATATTCATTAACTTTAGAATTTGATGCCAGCAAAACGTGACAAAGAAGTTTGGAAAGGTGGCAATAAATACTGATAAAGTTGAGGAATGCTCATCAAACACTTATTTAAAACATCCCACAGGTGTGCAGGCTAATTGGAAACAGGTGGGTGCCATGATTGGGTATAAAAACAGCTTCCATGAAATACTAAGTAATTCACAAACAAGGTTGGGGCGAGGGTCACCAATTTGTAAGCAAATTGTCAAACAGTTTTAGGACAACATTTCTCAACGAGCTATTGCAAGGAATTTAGGGATTTTACCATCTACGGGCCGTAAAATCGTCAAAAGGTTCAGAGAATCTGGAGAAATCACTGCACGTAAGCGATGATATTGCGGACCTTTGATCCCTCAGGCGGTACTGCATCAAAAACCGACATCGGTGTGTAAAGGATATCACCACATGGGCTCAGGAACACTTCATAAAACCACTGTCAGTAACTACAGTTGGTCGTTACATCTGTAAGTGCAAGTTAAAACTCTACTATGCAAAGCGAAAGCCATTCATCAACAACACCCAGGAATGTCGCCGGGCCCGAGCTCATCTAAGATGGACTGATGCAAAGTGGAAAAATGTTCTGTGGTCTGATGAGTACACATTTCAAATCATATTTGGAAACTGTGGACGTGGTGTCCTCCGGAACAAAGAGGAAAATAACCATCCGGATTGTTATAAGCGCAAAGTTCAAGAGCCAGCATCTGTGATGGGATGGGGGTGTATTAGTGCCCAAGGCTTGGGTAGCTTACACATCTGTGAAGGCACCATTAATGCTGAAAGGTCCATACAGGTTTTGGAGCAACATTTGTTTAACCCAAGCCACATTATCATGGATGCCCCTGCTTATTTCAGCAAAACAATGCCAAACCACGTGTTAGAACAGCGTGGCTTCATAGTAAAAGAGTGCGGGTACTTTCCTGGCCCGCCTGCAGTCCAGACATGTCTCCCATCGAAAATGTGTGGCGTATTATGAAGCGTAAAATACGACAAGGGAGACCCCGGACTATTGAACGACTAAAGCTCTACATAAAACAAGAATGGGAAAGAATTCCACTTTCAAAGCTTCAACAATTAGTTTCCTCAGTTCCCAAACGTTTACTGAGTGTTGTTGAAAGAAAAGGTGATGTAACACAGTGGTGAACATGCCCTTTCCCAACTACATTGGCTTGTGTTGCAGCCATGAAATTCTAAGTTAATTATTATTTGCAAAAAAAAACTAAGTTTATGAGTTTGAACATCAAATATGTTGTCTTTGTAGCATATTCAATTGAATATGAGTTGAAAATGATTTGCAAATCATTGTATTCCGTTTATATTTACATCTAACACAATTTCCCAACTCATATGGAAACAGGGTTTGTATATAAACATATATACATACATACACATAGACATTTTTATACATACTGTATTCATATTTACACATACACATATACATATATATGCATATACGTTTGTAAATGTTCCCTACTCTTGTTAACTCGACGGCTTTTAGCGCCGCGCTGGCTTTTTCGTGCACCTCATGTTGACGTGGAAAACTGTAGTTTGTCGCCGCTCGCAGGAGATTCCAACTTGAAACCACACTCGACAGCGTCGGCGGTCTTAAAGTGTGCCATAAATCACGTCTGACAGACAACGCAGGGAAAAAGTCAGCGGAGGCGACGACAGCCTGACGATAGTGCGGCGCAACAGCTTGTCACAAACTTCCCTGCGTCTCGCTCGCCTCAAAGATGACGCATTTGGACGCCGGGGAGGCCACGTTTTGACAGAAGCTCGGAGAGCGCCGGCTCGCCGCTGGTGGCATCACAAATTATTCAGCCGCAGTGCGAGCACAGAGACGCCCAGCCGGAGGGTTGGTTGCTTTTCCTCGGATGGCAGGACAGTGTTTGTTTGCAGACTTCTTGCGCCGACTGCGAGTCCATGATAACTGGCTTCATGCCGAACTACCAGGGGAAAATGCTACATGCTAATCCTGTCACAGAGCGTATTTGCACTCAAAGGGTTCAAGCCCGATCAAAAAAACCTTTTTTTAAGCCGAGGCATATTTTTGGCGTTGAAGGCACACCACCTGCAGAAATCATTAAAAAACTAAACTAAGTTGACAGTCAAAAGTTGTTGTCGCAAATATTAGGTTTGAATTTAAAACCATAACAAAGCATGCATCATTGTAGCTCTTGTCTCAAAGTAGGTGTACTGTCACCACCATTTTCCCGTATTGTTTTAATCCTTCTTTGTGGGGACATTGTTGATTGTCATGTCATGTACGGATGTACATTGTGGACGCCGTCTTTGCTCGACTGTAAGTCTTTGCTGTCCAGCATTCTGGTTTTGTTTACTTTGTTGCAAGTTCAGTTTTAGTTTGGTTCTGCATAGCCTTCCCTAAGCTATAATGCCTTTTCTTAGAGGCACCCACCTTTTGTTTATTTTTGGTTTAAGCATTAGACACCTTTTTACCTTCACACTGCCTCCCGCTGTTTCCGACACCTACAAAGCAATTACCATAGCTACCTGCTGCCACCTACTGATATGAAAGAGTATTACACGATTCCTCTGCCGAGCTCTAGATAGCACAGACACTCAAAAACACAGAATTTCCAGACTGTCATGTCATGTATGGGATGTACATTGTGGACGCCGTCTTTGCTCCACTGTAAGTCTTTGCTGTCCAGCATTCTGGTTTTGTTTACTTTGTTGCAAGTTCAGTTTTAGTTTGGTTCTGCATAGCCTTCCCTAAGCTATAATGCCTTTTCTTAGAGGCACCCACCTTTTGTTTATTTTTGGTTTAAGCATTAGACACCTTTTTACCTGCACGCTGCCTCCCGCTGTTTCCGACACCTACAAAGCAATTACCATAGCTACCTGCTGCCACCTACAGATATGAAAGAGTATTACACGATTCCTCTGCCGAGCTCTAGATAGCACAGACACTCAAAAACACAGAATTTCCAGACTGTCATGTCATGTATGGGGTGTACATTGTGGACGCCGTCTTTGCTCGACTGTAAGTCTTTGCTGTCGTCCAGCATTCTGGTTTTGTTTACTTTGTTGCAAGTTCAGTTTTAGTTTGGTTTTGCATATCCTTCCCTAAACTTCAATGCCTTTTCTTAGCAGCACTCATCATTTGTTTATTTTTGGTTTAAGCATCAGACACCTTTTTACCTGCACGCTGCCTCCCGCTGTTTCCGACATCTACAAAGCAATTAGCTTCCTGCTGCCACTGACTGAAATGGAACAGTATTACACGGTTACTCTGCCGAGCTCTAGACAGCACCGACACTCAGCAACACATAAATTGCACACTGTCATGCCATGTCATGTCATGTACGGATGTACTTTGTGGACACTGTCTGCTGCACTACACGCTGTAAGTCTTTGCTGTCGTCCAGCATTCTGTTTTTGTTTACTTAGTAGCCAATTCAGTTTTAGTTTCATTCTGCATAGCCTTCCCTAAGCTATAATGCCTTTTCTTAGGGGCACCCACCTTTTGTTTATTTTTGGTTTAAGCATTAGACACTTTTTTACCTGCACGCTGCCTCCCGCTGTTTCCGACATCTACAAAGCAATTAGCTACCTGCTGCCACTGACTGAAATGGAACAGTATTACACGGTTACTCTGCCGAGCTCTAGACAGCACCGACACTCAATAACACATAATTTGCACACTGTCATGCCATGTACGGATGTACGTTGTGGACGCCGTCTTTGCTCGACTGTAAGTCTTTGCTGTCGTCCAGCATTCTGGTTTTGTTTACTTTGTTGCAAGTTCAGTTTTAGTTTGGTTCTGCATAGCCTTCCCTAAACTTCAATGCCTTTTCTTAGCAGCACTCATCATTTGTTTATTTTTGGTTTAAGCATCAGACACCTTTTTACCTGCACACTGCCTCCCGCTGTTTCCGACATCTACAAAGCAATTAGCTTCCTGCTGCCACTGACTGAAATGGAACAGTATTACACGGTTACTCTGCCGAGCTCTAGACAGCACCGACACTCAACAACACATAATTTGCACACTGTCATGCCATGTACGGATGTACATTGTGGACACTATCTTTGCTCGACTGTAAGTCTTTGCTGTCGTCCAGCATTCTGTTTTTGTTTACTTTGTTGCAAGTTCAGTTTTAGTTTGGTTCTGCATAGCCTTCCCTAAACTTCAATGCCTTTTCTTAGCAGCACTCATCTTTTGTTCATTTTTGGTTCAAGCATTAGACACTTTTTTACCTGCACTCTGCCTCCCGCTGTTTCCGACATCTACAAAGCATTTAGCTACCTGTTGCCACCTACTGATATGGAGGAGTATTACACGGTTACTCTGCCGAGCTCTAGACAGCACCAACACTCAACAACACATAATTTGCAGACTGTCATGTCATGTCATGTTCGGATGTACATTGTGGACGCTGTCTTTGCTCCACAGTAAGTCTTTGCTGTCGTCCAGCATTCTGGTTTTGTTTACTTTGTTGCAAGTTCAGTTTTAGTTTGGTTCTGCATAGCCTTCCCTAAACTTCAATGCCTTTTCTGAGGGGCACTCACCTTTTGTTTATTTTTGGTTTAAGCATTAAACACCTTTTTACCTGCACCCTGCCTCCTGCTGTCGTCTGCATATTGTGATCACGACCGACTAAGTTCCCGACATCTACAAGGCAATTAGCTACCTGCTGCCACCTCCTGATATGGAAGAGTATTTCTCGGTTACTCTGCCGAGCTCTAGACAGCACCGACAGTCAACGACAACACATCATTTGGGGACTATAATTACTGGTTTGCAAAAAATATTTCTAACCCAAATAGGTGAATTTTGATAGACCAGACTGTATCTCACGGTACACTAG
Source organism: Nerophis ophidion (assembly GCF_033978795.1). Classification (NCBI taxonomy): domain Eukaryota; kingdom Metazoa; phylum Chordata; class Actinopteri; order Syngnathiformes; family Syngnathidae; genus Nerophis; species Nerophis ophidion. Next base: position 51,204,926 of record NC_084624.1, read on the forward strand.
TGGTCGAAAAACACTGGATTAAGCAAACCAAGACGACCACATTTTTTTCCAGAAAAACGTACATGATGGGGCATTGCCGATTAATGCTTTTAAATGTCGATTTACTGTTGGTCCTCGACTAGGATTGTACGGTATACCGGTGTTAATATAGTACCGCGATACTAAAGAATCATATTCGGTACTATACCACCTCTAAAAAGTACCGGTATTGTTTTGTTACAGGTACCAAAGTACTGGTATCAGGACAACACTATCCTCGCCTGACAAGAAGCTGCTAGCAACTAACTAACCAAGTTAACAATAATCACCTCCATTACAGCAAATACCCATCCATCATCCATCCATCATCTTCCGCTTATCCGAGGTCGGGTCGCGGGGGCAACAGCCTAAGCAGGGAAACCCAGACTTCCCTCTCCCCAGCCACTTCGTCTAGCTCTTCCCGGGGGATCCCGAGGCGTTCCCAGGCCAGCCGGGAGACATAGTCTTCCCAACGTGTCCTGGGTCTTCCCTGTGGCCTCCTACCGGTTGGACGTGCCCTAAACACCTCCCTAGGGAGGCGTTCGGGTGGCATCCTGACCAGATGCCCGAACCACCTCATCTGGCTCCTCTCGATGTGAAGGAGCAGCGGCTTTACTTTGAGTTCCTCCCGGATGGCAGAGCTTCTCACCCTATCTCTAAGGGAGAGCCCCGCCACACGGCGGAGGAAACTCATTCGGCCGCTTGTACCCGTGATCTTATCCTTTCGGTCATGACCCAAAGCTCATGACCATAGGTGAGGATGGGAACGTAGATCGACTGGTAAATTGAGAGCTTTGCCTTCCGGCTCAGCTCCTTCTTCACCACAACGGATCGGTACAACGTCCGCATTACTGAAGACGCCGCACCGATCCGCCTGTCGATCTCACGATCCACTCTTCCCTCACTCGTGAACAAGACTCCTAGGTATTTGAACTCCTCCACTTGGGGCAGGGTCTCCTCCCCAACCCGGAGATGGCATTCCACCCTTTTCCGGGCGAGAACCATGGACTCGGACTTGGAGGTGCTGATTCTCATTCCGGTCGCTTCACACTCGGCTGCGAACCGGTCCAGTGAGAGCTGAAGATCCCGGTCAGATGAAGCCATCAGGACCACATCATCTGCAAAAAGCAGAGACCTAATCCTGCGGTCACCAAACCGGAACCCTTTAACGCCTTGACTGCGCCTAGAAATTCTGTCCATAAAAGTTATGAACAGAATGGGTGACAAAGGGCAGCCTTGGCGGAGTCCAACCCTCACTGGAAATGTGTCCGACTTACTGCCGGCAATGCGGACCAAGCTCTGGCACTGATCATACAGGGAGCGGACCGCCACAATAAGACAGTCCGATACCCCATACTCTCTGAGCACTCCCCACAGGACTTCCCGAGGGACACGGTCGAATGCCTTCTCCAAGTCCACAAAGCACATGTAGACTGGTTGGGCAAACTCCCATGCACCCTCAAGAACCCTGCCGAGAGTATAGAGCTGGTCCACAGTTCCACGACCAGGACGAAAACCACATTGTTCCTCCTGAATCCGAGGTTCGACTATCCGACGTAGCCTCCTCTCCAGTACAGCAAATACCGTTTAATTAAAACCCTGATCAGAATTTCCCTAATATTTGCTATTTGATTCAACTAAATACTAGCAATGGAAACACCGCACCTCAAAAGAAATGTAATCTAAACTACTGAACTTATTTTTTACTTTTTTCCAGGCCCCAAAAGGTACGAGAAAGTTGAGAAGTGTGTAGAAAAGTAGAATCTTTGAGGGTACGAACAAGCCGAAAGGGTCAATACATTCCAGGAAGTAAAATACAAAGTTAACAACTTACCATGGACACCTCCTTCTTCAGCTCCTCTAAATCCCGAGCCTTCTTTTTCTTCTTGCCGCCATTCTCCGCACCACGCTGCACACCGGGACAAGGACACATCATCAGCGGCAGCAACAGAACCAATGTTGTAAAAGCAGACGGCTGAGTCAGCATTATTGCAACACGCCGGACTGTAGTCAGTTGGAAGCGTGTCTTAATGAAATTAAACAATGGATGTCCGCTAACTTTTTGCAACTTAATGCCAAAAAAACGGAAATGCTGATTATCGGTCCTGCTAGACACCGACCTCTATTTAATAATACAACTTTAACATTTGACAACCAAATAATAAAACAAGGTGACTCTGTAAAAAATCTGGGTATTATCTTCAACCCAACTCTCTCCTTTGAGTCACACATTAAAAGCGTTACTAAAACGGCCTTCTTTCATCTCCGTAATATCGCTAAAATTCGCTCCATTTTGTCCACTAAAGACGCCGAGATCATTATCCATGCGTTTGTTACGTCTCGTCTCGATTACTGTAACGTATTATTTTCGGGTCTCCCCATGTCTAGCATTAAAAGATTACAGTTGGTACAAAATGCGGCTGCTAGACTTTTGACAAGAACAAGAAAGTTTGATCACATTACGCCTGTACTGGCTCACCTGCACTGGCTTCCTGTGCACTTAAGATGTGACTTTAAGGTTTTACTACTTACGTATAAAATACTACACGGTCTAGCTCCATCCTATCTTGCCGATTGTATTGTACCGTATGTCCCGGCAAGAAATCTGCGTTCAAAAGACTGCGGCTTATTAGTGATTCCTAGAGCCCAAAAAAAGTCTGCGGGCTATAGAGCGTTTTCCGTTCGGGCTCCAGTACTCTGGAATGCCCTCCCGGTAACAGTTCGAGATGCTACCTCAGTAGAAGCATTTAAGTCTCATCTTAAAACTCATCTGTATACTCTAGCCTTTAAATAGACCTCCTTTTTAGACCAGTTGATCTGCCGCTTCTTTTCTTTCTCCTATGTCCCCCCCTCCCTTGTGGAGGGGGTCCGGTCCGATGACCATGGATGAAGTACTGACTGTCCAGAGTCGAGACCCAGGATGGACCGCTCGTCGGGACCCAGGATGGACCGCTCGCCTGTATCGGTTGGGGACATCTCTACGCTGCTGATCCGCTTGAGATGGTTTCCTGTGGACGGGACTCTCGCTGCTGTCTTGGAGCCACTATGGATTGAACTTTCACAGTATCATGTTAGACCCACTCGACATCCATTGCTTTCGGTCCCCTAGAGGGGGGGGGTTGCCCACATCTGAGGTCCTCTCCAAGGTTTCTCATAGTCAGCATTGTCACTGGCGTCCCACTGGATGTGAATTCTCCCTGCCCACTGGGTGTGAGTTTTCCTTGCCCTTTTGTGGGTTCTTCCGAGGATGTTGTAGTCGTAATGATTTGTGCAGTCCTTTGAGACATTTGTGATTTGGGGCTATATAAATAAACATTGATTGATTGATTGATTGATTGCAAGGGACGTAAACAACATGGCCGTCAGGATCCTTCGTCCCCTCGCCGGTCGGTATTTTCTTAATTGCGTGATGTGCAATCATTGCCACTGTTTTTATTTTTGATTTTTGATGATAGCTTCTTTAAGAGGCACACTTAGATGTTGTGATTCACCTTAGATTTAGATTTAGACAAACATTGTTAATCCACAAGGGAAATTGTTCCGAACAGTAGCTCAGTTCCAAAGGGTGGAAAGTACAATGCAGGTATAAAGTAGACAAAAAATGTACCATACTAGCAATATTTTCGGTTTTAAAACTGCTCCCCCTCTGGTCAACATATGAAATAACAAGTGTGTGTTGCCATTTTAAGTGCTCCCCCTCTGGCCAACACATGTAATAACAAGTGTATGTTAGAAATGTAAATGCGCCCCATTCGGCCTAAATTAATAAAAAAACAATTTGTGACTTTTTTCTAATTTGTCATGATTTTTGTCAAAAGTATGACAAATTGTGACAAAAGTCCTAATTTTACTCAAAAAATGTCACTTTTTTTACAGGAAAAACTAAAAAAAAATGGCAATATCCTGTTAAAACTTGAAATGCACCCCTTTTGGCCAAAAGAAACAAAAAAACTAACTAAAAGCAGTCCTTTTCTCACAATGTGTCGACTTTTTCCTTGTAAAACTGGGAACAACTTCTCATATTCTTTCTGTTTTGGTAATATTGCAATTTTTTCTCGTAAAATTATTACTTTTTTATTTTAAATTGTTACTTTTTAATGCAAAATGGTGATATTTGTCATATGAATTTCTGACTTTAATCACAATTTTGCCAATTTTTTTGTTGTCCTTTCAAAAAAGTGACATTTTTTGAGTAAGATTATGACTTTTGTTACAATTTGTCATAATTTTTTACAAAAATTATGTCAAAATTATGACAAAAGTCACAAATTGTTTCTTTATTAATTTTGGCCACAGGGGGGCGCATTTCAATTACTTGCACACACTTGTTATTACATATGTTGGCCAGAGGGGGAGCAAATTGAAATGTCTACACACATTTGTTATTTCATATGTTGACCTGAGGGGGAGCACTTTAAAAACCGACACACAGTCAACTTAAAAAAAAACAAAACAAAAAAACAACAACCGAAAAGCAGTCTTTTTCTCACAATGTGTCAACTTTTTTCTTATAAAACTGGTAACAATTTCTCATATTCCTTATGGTTCTGTAATATTGCAATATTTTTTCATAAAATTATTACTTTTTTATTTTTAAACTGTTACTTTTTAATGCAAATTTGGTGACATTTGTCACATAAAATTCAGACTTTAATCACGATATTGCCAATGTTCTTGTTGATCTTGTAATGAAATAGACATTTTTGGAGGAAAATGAAGACTTTTGTCACAATTTGTCATAATTTTGACAAAAATGATGTCAAAATTTTGACAACAGTCACAAATTGTTTCTTTAATAATTTTGACCCAAGGGGGCGCATTTCAATTTCTTACACACACTTGTTATTACATATGTTGACCAGAGGGGGAGGACTTCAAATGTCTGCACACACTTGTTATTACATATGATAACCAGAAGGGGAGCACTTTTAAAACCGACACACAGTCAATTTAAAATAAAACTAAAAAAAACTAAAAGCAGTCCTTTTTTCACAGTGTGTTGACTTTTTTCTTAAAAAACTGGGAACAATTTCTCATATTCCTTCTGGTTTTGTAATATTGCAGTATTTTCTCATAAAATGTTTACGTTCTTATTTAAAATAGTTACTTTTTAACACAAATTGTGACATTTGCCATGTAAAATTCTGACTTCAATCACATTATTGCCAATTTTCTTGTTGATCTTGTAAAAAAATTGACATTTTTTGAGTAAAATTATGACTTTTGTCACAATTTTAAATAAAAAAGTAATAATTTTATGAGAAAATATTGCCATACTACAGAACCAGAAAGAATATGACAAATTGATTTTTTTGTCACAATTTGTCATAATTTTTGTCAAAATTATGACAAAAATTATGTCAAAATTATGACAAAAGTCACAAATTGTTTCTTTATTAATTTTGGCCACAGGGGGGTGCATTTCAATTTCTCACACACACTTGTTAGTACATATGTTGGCCAGAGGGGGAGCACTTCAAATGTCTACACACACTTGTTATTTCATATGTTGACCAGAGGGGGAGCACTTTTAAAACCGACACACATTCAATTAAAAAAAACAACAACAAAAAACTAAAAGCCGTTTTTCCTCACAATGTTTCAACTTTTTTCTTATAAAACTGGGAATAATTTCTCATATTCTTTCTGGTTCTGTAATATTGCATTATTTCTTTTGAAAATTGTTACTTTTTTATTGAAATGTGTTACTTTTTAAAGCAAATTGTGACATTTATCACATAAAATTCTGACTTTAATCCCAATACTGCCAATTTTCTTGTTGATCTTGTAAAAAGATTGACATTTTTTGAGTAAAATTAGGACTTTTGTCACAATTTGTCATCATTTTGACAAAAATGATGACAAATTATGACAAAAGTCAAAAATTGTTTCTTTATTAATTTTGGCCACAGGGGAGCGCATTTCAATTTCTCACACACACTTGTTGGTACATATGTTGGCCAGAGGGGGAGCACTTCAAATGTCTACACACACTTGTTATTTCATATGTTGACCAGAGGGGGAGCACTTTTAAAACCGACACACATTCAATTAAAAAAAACAACAACAAAAAACTAAAAGCCGTTTTTCCTCACAATGTTTCAACTTTTTTCTTATAAAACTGGGAACAATTTCTCATATTCTTTCTGGTTCTGTAATATTGCATTATTTCTTTTGAAAATTATTACTTTTTTATTGAAATGTGTTACTTTTTAAAGCAAATTGTGACATTCATCACATAAAATTCTGACTTTAATCCCAATATTGACTATTTTCTTGTTGATCTTGTAAAAAGATTGACATTTCTTGAGTAAAATTAGGACTTTTGTCACAATTTGTCATCATTTTGACAAAAATGATGACAAATTATGACAAAAGTCACAAATTGTTTCTTTATTAATTTTGGCCACAGGGGGGTGCATTTCAATTTCTCACACACACTTGTTGGTACATATGTTGGCCAGAGGGGGAGCACTTCAAATGTCTACGCACACTTGTTATTTCATATGTTGACCAGAGGGGGAGCATTCTTTAAACCGACACACAGTCAATTTAAAACAACAACAAGGTTCTGTAATATTGCAATATTTTCTCAAAAAATTATTACTTTTTTATTTTAAATGGTTACTTTTTAATGCAAAATGGTGACATTTGTCACATAGTATTCTGACTTTAATTACAATATTGCCAATTGGTTTGTTGTTCTTTTTAAAAAAGTGACATTTTTTGAGTAAAATTATGACCTTTGTCACAATTTGTCATAATTTTGTCTACACACACTTGTTATTACATATGATAACCAGAGGGGGAGCATTTTTAAAACCGACACAGTCAATTTAAAAAAAATAAAAAATAAAAGCAGTCTTTTTCTCACAGTGTGTTCACTTCTTTCTTGTAAAACTGGGAACAATTTCTCATATTCCTTCTGGTTCTGTAATATTGCAGTATTTTCTCATAAAATGTTTTCGTTTTTATTTAAAATAGTTACTTTTTAACACAAATTGTGACATTTGCCATATAAAATTCTGACTTCAATCACAATATTGCCAATTTTCTTGTGGATCTTGTGAAAAAAAATGACATTTTTTGAGTAAAATTAGGACTTTTGTCACAATTTTAAATAAAAAAAAGTAATAATTCTATGAGAAAATAATGCCATAATACAGAACCAGAAAGAATATGACAAATTGTTGTTTTTTGTCACAATTTGTAATACATTTTGTCAAAAATATATGTATATTTTTTAAAAGTGCTCCCCCTCTGGTCAACATTTTTGTAATAATTTTGGTCAAATATGACAAAAATGTCAAAATTATGACAAAAGTCACACATTATTCCTTTATTAATTTTGGCCACAGGGGGGTGCATTTCAATTTCTCACACACACTTGTTAGTACATATCTTGGCCAGAGGGGGAGCACTTCAAATGTCTACACACACTTGTTATTTCATATGTTGACCTAAGGGGCAGCATTTCAAATGTCTACGCACACTTGTTATTTCATATGTTGACCAGAGGGGGAGCACTTTTAAAACCGACACACAGTCCATTTAAATTATATATATGTATATATGTATGTGTGGGGAAAAATCACAAGACTACTTCATCTCTACAGATCTGTTTCATGAGGGGTTCCCTCAATCATCAGGAGATTTTAATGGAAGCATTCACATACAATGGTTTATATAGAGCACAGAGTGGGTGGGTACAAGCAGGCGTAGGGTGTGGTGATTGGCTCATGTGTTACCTAGGAGGTGTTTCCGTCTATGGCGGCATGTTGAAATCATTTCACTGCGCTTGTTGAGGGATGATAGATCTGGATGATATATAATAAACAGTTTCTCTTTTAAGCATAGGTTGCATCTTTTATTACCACTGTTGTAAGGTGTGCTGGATGCAAGAATTTGCCATGTTATTGAATATTCAACATTATTGTCTTTGAGGTTCCAAATGTGTTTGCTGAGTTCTGTAGAATTCTGCAAAGTCTGGTTTCTAAAGGAGGCGTTGTGATTATTCCATCTTGTTTTGAACGCTCCTTCGGTTAATCCTACGTACGTGTCGGATGTGTTAATGTCCTTGCGTGTTACCTTTGCTTGGTAAACGACTGATGTCTGTAAGCACCTTCCGTTGAGAGGGCAATCAGGTTTCTTGCGACAGTTACATTCATTATTGGTTTCAGAGTCGTTTAGTCTGGGGGTAGGCAGTCCTTTTGCAATTGCTTTGTTGTGGTTTGAAATGGGCTTCACGGTGGCAGAGGGGTTCGTGCGTCTGCCTCAAAATACAAAGGTCCTGCAGTCCTGGGTTCAAATCCAGGCTTGGGATCTTTCTGTGTGGAGTTTGCATGTTCTCCCCGTGAATGCGTGGGTTCCCTCCGGGTACTCCGGCTTCCTCCCACCTCCAAAGACATGCACCTGGGGATAGGTTGATTGGCAACACTAAATTGGCCCTAGTGTGTGAATGTGAGTGTGAATGTTGTCTGTCTATCTGTGTTGGCCCTGCGATGAGGTGGCGACTTGTCCAGGGTGTACCCCGCCTTCCGCCCGATTGTAGCTGAGATAGGCGCCAGCGCCCCCCGCGACCCCGAAAGGGAATAAGCGGTAGAAAATGGATGGATGGATGGTTTGAAATGATTTGTTGCATGTTATTCATACAGCTGTATATATGTATATATATATATATTTCACCACCAGGGGTGCAAATGAGACATTCTCTATTAGATGCAATGGTTTTTCCGTATTGGGACCACGATTGCGGTCCTCACTTGTCCACCGGTCCTCATATGGACGGTACTTTTCCCTGTTGATGTCTCAAGAAGGGTAGAAATACAGGAACACACACACACACACACACACACACACACACACACACACACACACACACACACACACACACACACACACACACACACACACACACACATTGAAGTCACCTGCTGCTGACACTCAGCCGTCACCAGGACACACGTGCGCATGTCGGCCCGGCGCGTGCAGCAGGAGGTGAACGCGGTCACCGATCCCTCATTAAAACAACGCCGTCCTGTCGATCCCCGCATCTAAAACTTCGCTCATTTGCCTCACATTACATTTTTAAAGATAACTTCTTTCTTTTTTTTTTACTCATACAAAAACATTTTATATAAGCCTACGGCCTTAACCCCTCCTGCTTGTTTATTTGACAAATAATGACGTGAAATCAAAAAATATAGACAAGCACTCACCCCTCCGCCCATGTTGGATATCCACAAGACGGCAGGTCAGGACGTGAAGGAAGACAACAAGGGCACACGGCTGAGACCCACGTCTGACATTGACCACCACCACGTGTGGGAGACACTTGTTGCTTTTTTGGGGGGGGGCCTGGAAACACACACACACACACACACACACACACACACACACACACACACACACACAGTTAGCCCCTCCGGCATGTGAGGGTAACATGAATCTCATCACTCCCAAGGGGGGGTGACATATACCTCCACCTGTTCAAAAAAGCCCATACAGCGGGGGTGTCAAACCTACGGCCCGGGGGCCGTATCAGGCCCGTGAACAGGTTTTATCTGGCCCGGGGGCAGAGTTTACTAAGTATAAAAATGTACCTGAAATGCTTTAAAGGCCTACTGAAATGAGATTTTCTTATTTAAACGGGGATAGCAGGTCTATTTTATGTGTCATACTTGATCATTTTACGATATTGCCATATTTTTGCTGAAAGGATTAAAGGACGATAAAGTTCGCAACTTTTGGTCGCTAATAAAAAAAAGGCTTGCCTTTACCGGAAGTAGTAGACGATGTGCTGGGACGTCACGGATTGTAGGGCTCCTCACATCCGCACATTGTTTAGGGACGGCGTGGCGCAGTGGAAGAGTGGCCGTGCGCAACCCGAGGGTCCCTGGTTCAATTCCCACCTAGTACCAACCTTGTCACGTCCGTTGTGTCCTGAGCAAGATACTTCACCCTTGCTCCTGATGGGTGCTGGTTGGCGCCTTGCATGGCAGCTCCCTCCATCAGTGTGTGAATGTGTGTGTGAATGGGTAAATGTGGAAGTAGTGTCAAAGCGCTTTGAGTACCTTGAAGGTAGAAAAGCGCTATACAAGTACAACCCATTTATTTATTTATTTATTAATCATAGCCAGCAGCAGCTAGAGCTATTCGGACCGAGAAAGCGAGAATTTCCCCATTTATTTGAGCGACGCTGAAAGATTCGTGGATGAGGAAATTTAGAGTGAAGGACTAGAAAGAAAAAAAAGGCGATTGCAGTGGGAGCGATTCAGATGTTATTAGACACATTTACTAGGATAATTCTGGAAAATCCCTTATCTGCTTATTGTGTTGCTAGTGTTTTAGTGAGATTAAATAGTACGTGAAAGTCAGAGGGGAGTGGCCACGGACGGCCAGAGTCTCTGAGGGAAGTCACGCAGCTGCAGCAGGACGGAAGCTCCGCTGATGTCTCCGGTAAGAGCCGACTTATTACCACAATTTTCTCACCAAAACCTGCCAGTTGACATGTGGTCGGGATCCATGTTCGCTTGACCGCTCTGATCCATGGTAAAGCTTCGCCTTCGGGAATTTTAAACAAAGAAACACCGTGTGTTTGTGTGGCTAAAGGCTAAAATCTTCCCACCTCCATCTTCCTACTTTGACTTCTCCATTATTAATTGAACAAGTTGCAAACGATTCAGCAACACAGATGTCCAGAATACTGTTTAATTATGCGATTAAAGCAGACTACTTATAGCTTGGATCAGGCTGGAAAATAATATCCGCTACAACCCGAGACGTCAAACGCGCGCGTCATCATACCGCGACGTTTTCAACAGGACACTACGCGGGAAATTTAAAATTGCAATTTAGTAAACTAAAAAGGCCGTATTGGTATGTGTTGCAATGTTAATATTTCATCATTGATATATAAACTATCAGACTGCGTGGTGGGTAGTAGTGGGTTTCAGTAGGCCTTTAATAAAATAAATAAAAAAAAACAAAAAAAAACTGCTGTTCTAAATGTGTCCACTAGATGTCACAATAGCAATTCTTTGTATCTTTGTAGATGACGCTCCATATGTACAAAATAAACCACGTGATGTCAGTACATCAGTCGAGGAAAATGAGCAAACCACATAAATAACATTCTGTAATTTATCTTGATGGATGAGTTGACTGATGAACATTATCACGTCGTTTATTCAGAAAACATAAATAACGACAAATTAAGATGGAATACTATTAACTGCAACATGTAAGTGTAAAAAAAACAACAACATTATGATTTGGGCATTTTCAAATTGTGCTTTTTCTATTTTTAAACAAAGATCTGAAGTGGTCTTTACTTTTAAGTTATCGTGCCGTGATTTTATCAGTCCGGCCCACTTGGGAGTAGATTTTTCTCCATGTGGCCCCCCCCATCTAAAATGAGTTTGACACCCCTGCCCTACACACACACACACACACACACACACACACTTCAGAAAACAACATGCCATAACATGGAAGCAGGCATGCAGAAATTACCGTGGCAATAAGGAGCCCCCGCCCCCCACACCCGGACCCACCTACTTTCTTTATATAACATTCCCAAATTTTTCACATTCAAGTACCATAGTAGGCCTTGGTATTCATTAAAAACAAGGCAATTATGTTTACTAAACGTCAGCTTCAAACACTGATGACATCTATCAAACAAGACAAGAAGCAAGGAATTAAACAGAGACAGAATTCAATTTGTGTAAACATCTGCGATCCCCCTCCAAGGTTTCTCGTTGTATTCCATTGGGTTGAGTTGTTTCTTGCCCTGACGTGGGATCTGAGCTTTCGTGGCTTGAGCAGCCATTTGAGACACTTGTGATTAAGGGCTGTACAAATAAACTTTGATTGATTGATTGATGGAAGGGGGGCCCTCTTGACTGAAATCCTATGACTGCACTGAAGAAACTTCCGGGGGTGTGTTTCCACATAACACATTTTTTTTAAGGTAATAATTATTATATTACTTTGCAATAACACCTGAAGTCAGCTGGGATAGCCTCCAGCTTACCCGCGACCCTAATGAAAACGGACTGGATGGTCTATCTGTGTTGGCCCTGTGATGAGGTGGCGACTTGTCCAGGGTCTACCCCGCCTTCCCGCCCGAATGCAGCTGAGATAGGCTCCTGCACCTCCCACCGACCCCCAAAAAGGACAAGCGGTAGACAATGACTGGATGTCCCGGAAAAAAAATTGATTACTACGGGAACTAATACTGTATGTTGTTAATGCTCCGATATTGGATATAAGTTAAAAAAAAAAGTATTTTGTTGGCTTGCATCTTGAGTTGACCCGATACCAATATTTTGGTACTGCTACTAAAATGTATTTTGATACTTTTACAAAAGAAGGGCACCACAAAAAATGGCATTATTGGCTTTATTTTCACACAAAAAATCTTAGGTTACATTAAACATATGTTACTTGGGACGGCGTGGCGCAGTGAAAAGGAGTGGCCGTGCACAACCCCAGGGTCCCTGGTTCAATCCCCACCTAGTACCAACTACGTCATGTCCGTTGTGTCCTGAGCAAGACACTTCACCCTTGCTCCTGATGGGTGCAGGTTGGCGCCTTGCATGGCAGCTCCCTCCATCAGTGTGTGTGAATGTGGAAGTAGTGTCAAAGCGCTTTGAGTACCTTGAAGGTAGAAAAGCGCTATACAAGTACAACCCATTTATCATTTATAACTGTCAGAATAATTGTATCGAAGTTATCAGAAAACTTGGTGTTTCAATGAGTTCCCGGCGAGCAGGCAAAAGCTGTCTTTGATCTTACTAATCAAAAGGGTTGTCAAACTCCACTGTGTAGGATGACAAGCGACATGATGGTGTCGGTTTCTTTGATGTATTGTAATCCACAGAAAGACTTAAAACTCATTTGTATAATCTAGCCTTTAAATAGACCCCCTTTTTTTTGACCAGTTGATCTGCCGTTTCTTTTCTTTTCTCTTCTGCCACCCACTCCCTTGTGGAGGGGGGTTTAGGGGGGACACAGGTCCGGTGGCCATGGATGAAGTACTGGCTGTCCAGAGTCGGGACCCGGGATGGACCGCTCACCTGTGCATCGGTTGGGTACATTTCTGTGCTGCTGACCCATCTCCGCTTGGGATGGTCTCCTGCTGGCTCCACTATGGACGGGACTCTCGCTACTATATTGGATCCACTATGGACTGGACTCTCACTGTTATGTTGAATCCACTATGGACTGGACTTTCACAATATCATGTTAGACCCGCTCGACATCCATTGCTTTCGGTCTCCCCTAGAAGTGGGGGTGAAGGGGGGTTGCCCACAACGTCGGTCCTCTCCAAGGTTTCTCATAGTCATTGTCACCGACGTCCCACTGGGTGAGTTTTTCCTTGCCCTTATGTGGGATCTAGGTTTCTCATAGTCATTCTCCCACATTTGCGGTCCTCTCCAAGGTTTCTCATAGTCATTCTCATCGATGTCCCACTGGGTTGTGAGTTTTTCCTTGCCCTTATGTGGGCGCTGATCCGCGGATGTTGTTGTGGCTTGTGCAGCCCTTTGAGACACTTGTGAATTAGGGCTATATAAATAAACATTGATTGATTGATTGATTGATCTATACCATGGATGTCGTTGTGGCTTGTGCAGCCCTTTGAGACACTTGTGATTTAGGGCTATATGAATAAAAATTTATTGATTTTGTCTTGACCAGAGATCTACAAAGCGGCGAGGAGGCAGGGCCTGACCCCCCTGCTCCAGGAACCTTTTCTTTGAACTGTTTTGTGACCGAGGGCAACGGCTGTTTACGACATTTTCTTTAAACCAAACTTTTCTTTGAACTGTTTTGTAACCAAAGGCGACATCTGTTTATGACCCCACTCCCTTAGAAACGGCTGTTGTCATGTCATCAGGGAAAGTCCAAATAAAAGAGGAGGCGTACAATCTTACGTCAGAGAGTGATGGGACACAGTACATGTCCTGATCTGTGGTCCGGATCATGTTCAGTTTAGTTATGTTCTGTTAGTTTTGGACTTCTTTAGTTCCTGGTTGCACTTCCTTGTTTGTTTTGTGACTATGGTTACTTATGATTTTCACCTGCCTCAGCTTTTTTGGGACACACCTGCATTTTTGATCACTCGTCCTGGCTTCCTTGTTTGCGGTAAGCAACAGTCACGTATTCCTGTTCTACACTCTGTGCTAAGTTGTTGCCTTAGCTTCCTGTGCGTTCGGCATGCTTTTCTTTTGTTTGTGTTCCTGTCTGTTTGATACGGTGTATTATTTATCAAATCATATCCTATCTTTACATTTTCGTCCGGAGTGTCCGTGTTGCATTGGAGGAACGACCCAGACGTGACAGTACAAAGAGTACGTCTCCGTTTAATTCCTTGCTTCTTGTCTTGTTTAATAGATGTCATCAGTGTTTGAAGCTGACAGAAACCAGAAGCGCTCAAATTGAATCAATAGAACCAGGTGTCGGAGGAGTGACTTGCAAGGTTCCTGAGGAACTATTGAGTACAGCCCAGACGTCTCTCCTCAATTGAGCTAAATTTGATTATGTCTCTGTTTAATTCCTAGCTTCTTGTCTTGTTTAATAGATGTCATCAGTGTTTGAAGCGGACAGAAACCAGAAGCGCACAAATTGAATCAATAGAACCAGGTGTAGGAGGAGTGATTTGCAATGTTCCTGAGGAACTATTGAGTACAGCCCAGACGTCTCTCCTCAATTAAGCCAAATTTGATTACGTCTCTGTTCAATTCCTTGCTTCTTGTCTTGTTTAATAGATGTCATCAGTGTTTGAAGCCGACAGAAACCACAAGCGCTCAAATTGAATCAATGGAACCAGGTGTCAGAGGAGTTACTTGCCAGGTTCCTGAGGAACTATTGAGTACAGCCCAGACGTCTCTCCTCAATTGAGCCAAATTTGATTACGTCTCTGTTCAAATCATTGCTTCTTGTCTTGTTTAATAGATGTCATCAGTGTTTGAAGCGGACAGAAACCAGAAGCGCTCAAATAGAATCAATGGAACCAGGTGTCAGAGGAGTGACTTGCAAGGTTCCTGAGGAACTATTGAATACAGCCCAGACGTCTCTCCTCAATTGAGCCAAATTGGATTATGTCTCCGTTTAATTCCTTGCTTCTTGTCATGTTTAATAGATGTCATCAGTGTTTGAAGCGGACAGAAACCAGAAGCGCTCAAATTGAATCAATAGAACCAGGTGTCAGAGGAGTGACTTGCAAGTTTCCTGAGGAACTATTAAGTACAGCCCAGACGTCTCTCCTCAATTGAGCCAAATTTGATTACGTCTCTGTTCAATTCCTTGCTTCTTGTCTTGTTTAATAGATGTCATCAGTGTTTGAAGCTGACAGAAACCAGAAGCGCTCAAATTTAATCAATAGAACCAGGTGTCAGAGGAGTGACTTGCAAGGTTCCTGAGGAACTATTGAGTACAGCCCAGACGTCTCTCCTCAATTGAGCCAAATTTGATTATGTCTCTGTTTAATTCCTAGCTTCTTGTCTTGTTTAATAGATGTCATCAGTGTTTGAAGCGGACAGAAACCAGAAGCGCTCAAATTGAATCAATAGAACCAGGTGTAGGAGGAGTGACTTGCAAGTTTCCTGAGGAACTATTAAGTACAGCCCAGACGTCTCTCCTCAATTGAGCAAAATTTGATTACGTCTCTGTTCAATTCCTTGCTTCTTGTCTTGTTTGATAGATGTCATCAGTGTTTGAAGCTGACAGAAACCAGAAGCGCTCAAATTGAATCAATAGAACCAGGTGTCAGAGGAGTTACTTGCCAGGTTCCCGAGGAACTATTGAGTACAGCCCAGACGTCTCTCCTCAATTGAGCCAAATTGGATTATGTCTCTGTTTAATTCCTTGCTTCTTGTCTTGTTTAATAGATGTCATCAGTGTTTGAAGCTGACAGAAACCAGAAGCGCTCAAATTTAAATCAATAGAACCAGGTGTCAGAGGAGTGACTTGCAAGGTTCCTGAGGAACTATTGAGTACAGCCCAGACGTCTCTCCTCAATTGAGCCAAATTTGATTACGTCTCTGTTCAATTCCTTGCTTCTTGTCTTGTTTAATAGATGTCATCAGTGTTTGAAGCCGACAGAAACCACAAGCGCTCAAATTGAATCAATGGAACCAGGTGTCAGAGGAGTGACTTGCAAGTTTCCTGAGGAACTATTAAGTACAGCCCAGACGTCTCTCCTCAATTGAGCCAAATTTGATTACGTCTCTGTTCAATTCCTTGCTTCTTGTCTTGTTTAATAGATGTCATCAGTGTTTGAAGCTGACAGAAACCAGAAGTGCTCAAATTTAATCAATAGAACCAGGTGTCAGAGGAGTGACTTGCCAGGTTGACAACATCCATTTCCTCAAAGACCAGAAAATGTCAAAGGCGACTGAGGGGGTCACTTACCACACCTAAACACATTTTAAATGCAGCTAAAACATTATAAATGCACTTCTACAACCTGTCCAAATTTACAGGTTTTTTTTTGTTTTTTCTTTTACCACAGTGGGTCTCAAACATGCCGACAAGTTTATTTGTGCGTGCTCGAGAGCAGCTGATATCAGCTGCCGCGTGTCGACCAGCATACGGCGAGCCGGGCAGCGCCGGCGGGCCCACACAGCAGATGCCGCAGGTGCCACCGTGACACCAGCGATGCATATTTTCACACCACTGGCTACTTTCCGCGCTCCCTGTAAAACATACTTCCACTAGTGTCGTCAATAAGGCGCCACCAGTGTGGTTCTCACTCACAAACTCACGTTCTCCTTAGATAAAATACTGCTTTCGCTTGATTTCTTGTGAAGTATTGATTATTAACTGAAGATTTGTGTTTCAACGTGCAAAAAGAAATGCAGTTTAAGGTGAGTTGCAATGATAATTTCTGCATCCACGTCGCCAGAAGGTGTGGTGGAAAAAAACTGTTGATCTAATTAAGTTGCACAATAAAATAAATATCATCCATATTCTACCGCTTGTCACTCACGGGATGGCGTAGGAGGGGGTTGGGTGTCAAACTCATTTTAGATGGGGGGGCCACATGGAGAAAAATCTACTCCCAAGTGCGCAGGACTGGTAAAATCCTGGCATGATAACTCAAAAATAAAGACAACTTGAGATTGTTTTCTTTGTTTAAAAATAGAACAAGAAAATGGACAAATCTTAATTTTATTTATTTTTATTTATTTACTTACATGTGGTTAATAGTATTCTATCTTTATTTGACGTAATATATATTTTCTGGATAAATGATGTGATAATGTTCATCAATCAACTCATTGGTGTTCATTTACGAGCTATCATGATGAAAAAAATAATATAAAAATCAAATTACAGGATGTTATTGATGTAGTTTGCTTACTTTCCTTGACTGGTGCACTAACATGTGGTTTATTTTTTTACATATGTAGTATCATCTACAATTAAAGCTGCAAGCAGCGTTGGTCGGGTCCGCCTTTGGCCGCTGCCGCCGTGACCCGAGTCCCGATCTTAGCCAGACCTACATAGAAGTTTTTGTTTCGTCACTCTACGACATTCCTAACAGAATTTACAAGCAGTTTTGTCAGTTTTTTTTCTTAGGGGGCGCTAGAACCCAATTTTCATTGTTGGGGTTTGTTTTTTATTGGATTGCAATTTTCACCATTCCTGATGTGTGTGTAAAATTTGGTGAGTTTTGAAGCATGTTAAGGGGGTCAAATTACAGATTGGAGTTTCTGGATGTTGTTGATAAATGGCTTTCGCTTGGCATAGCATAGCTTTAACTTGGACTTTGAAGCATTTTAAGGGGGTGGTCATTTATGCTGTGGTTAATAGTATTCTATCTTTAATTGTCGTTATATATATTTTCTGAATAAATGATGCGATAATGTTCATCAATCAACTCATTGGTGTTCATTTTCAATCGATCATGATGAAAAAAATAATATAAAAATCAAATTACAGGATGTTATTGATGTAGTTTGCTTATTTTCCTTGACTGGTGCACTAACGTGGTTTATTTTTTTTTAATATATTTAGCATCTACAAAGATACAAAGAATTGCTATTGCGACATCTAGTGGACACATTTAGAACAGCAGTTTCTTTCATTCAAATATTTCAGCCCATTTTTATACTGAGCAAACTCGTCCTGCCAGGTGGGGTTGGTAACGAACCCCAAGATGCAGAGATGACAGGCTTGGAAAATGAAAACATGGTTTTAATGTTCAAAAAAAGAAAAGGCAAGCTAAAACACAAACCAGAAACCAGGAAACAGCAAACAGGGACAGCAGTCGGGATCCAGGAAATAGCTCTCAGCTTCCAAAAAAAAGGCAGTCCACAGCATACAGCAAACAATACTCCAGCACTCACTGGAGGAAAATGCAGGTTTAAATAATGCCTCTGATTAGTGCTCAGGCAGCAGGTGAGCGGGTGAACACTAATCAGAAGCAGGTGGAAATAATAAGTAACCATGGTAACCAAAACAAACAAGGGTGCACAAAAAATCAGGAACCGAAGGAATCTTAGATTGAAAATAAAAAACATGATCCAGACCACATATCATGACAAAGACAACTTCAGATTGTTTTCTTTGTTTAAAAATAGAACAAGCACATTCTGAAACTATACAAATAATAATGGTGTTTTGCTTTGTTTACGCTTACATGTTGGCCCTGCGATGAGGTGGCGACTTGTCCAGAGTGTACACCGCCTTCCGCCCGATTGTAGCTGAGATAGGCGCCAGCGCCCCCAAAAGGGAACGAGCGGTAGAAAATGGATGGATGGACTTACATGTTGTGGTTAATAGTATTCTATCTTTATTTGTCGTTATTTATACTTTCTGAATAAATGATGTGATAACGTTCATCATTCAACTCATGGGTGTTAATTTTCAATCTATCAAGATAACAAAATCAAAATAGAGGATGTTATTGATGTAATTTGCTCATTTTCCTCAACTGGTGCACTAACATGTTTTATTTTTTCTTTACAAAGTTATAAACAATTGCTATTGCGACATCTAGTGGACACATTTAGAACAGCAATTTCTTTCATTCAAAAATTTTGGCTAATTTTTATACTTAGCAAACTCATTCCGCGGGCCGGATAAAACCTGATCGGGCCCGCCGGCCTCAACTTTGACACCCCTGGCCTAACCCCAGCAGGTGCATGACTTTGGAGGTGGGAAGAAAGCTTAGGTTTTATTCCCAAAGAGTGGTGTCGTTTTCGACGACTCTCCCTATCCGTTCCTCAGTGTGTGAGGCAGCACATCCCTCTGCCTCAAGTTGCCAAGGAAACACAAACCGGTGTTCAAATCCGGAGTTGGAAGGGCACAAAGGATGGAATTCTGCCCAGGTGACCATGCAAATGTGATCATTGAAAATTGTATTCCTGATGTTTTCAGTCTGCTTTTTTTATATTACTATTTTATTTACAGGGGTAGAAGACAAAGAGGGAAAAAATACAAACTAGAAACAAAAATGATAAGTTCTTTTGACACGTGTGTGTACAAAAAGTGGGTGTGGCTTATGGAGAATGCATATATATTTTTAAGAGTTCTTTCTTTGTCCATAATCATGTTTGAAGCAGCTCATATTTCCCCATGAGTATACTTTGTGTTTTTTACCTTATGATCGTTAGTGAACTCTGTGTTTCACCTTGAAGGCCTGGAATGTCCGCGTGGGGTATTATATACTCCCTTTTTGTGGAGGAGTCCTTATCGGTTTAGAACAAAAAGACTATTTCTGGACAAAATGGGCTGTTTCGTACTAAATAAGCTGACTCTTTCCGTTTGATTTTCAGACCGTTTCTTAATAATGCTATTAACGCATTGTAAGGGCTGGTCTCCTAAAGGTTTAGTAAAATTTGGTAATATTGCTATTCTTTCTCTGTTGTCCTTCTTACTCAACGTATACGTCATCTGAAAGAATTTGGGATTGACAAGTGTGTTATATTCCCTGAGAGGAAGACTGGTCGGACGCAACAGGCTTAAAATCAGTCTTTCCAAATAAAAAAAGAAAAGGAAAGTTTAGCATTTAATAAGCTGCTGTTGTGTTGATGCCTTTAAAATAACATTTCAAAGATAGATTTATTTTGAACCATACGAGGAACAAAGTGCACTCGTGTGTCTCAAGACTTAAATGTTTATTCACGTTCTTTTTACAATAATATTACACATCCATTAAGAATGACGACAAGCATTAAAACAAAGGTCAAAATAATAATAATCATAACAGAAGCTCCAGTCAAATTTCAAATGAGGGTCAATGTTACATTGCTATTTAACACAGCTCATAAAACATTCAAAGAAAACAAGTTTTAATGGAATTAGCGTGAACATTCTCATTTGTTAGCTGGAGGGCTAAAGCTAAAATACAGGACAGGTCCGGTTTCCATGGACGCAATTACATATGTTCATGTATGTTGGGAATAATTCATACTGTGCTGATGGATCTAGAACAGGGTTATTCAACTGGCGGCTCAGGACTATATTAGTTCAGCTCAAAACTTAGAATTCAAACTTTTTTGCAATAAACCCCTAAAAACACTAGAGTACTCGTTTTATACAGAGGAACTCGGACCACTATGAACACATTGGCAGATCCAACTTTGCTAGTAAACAAAGAACACTGGGTTTCAAACTTGTGAATGACATTCCTCAGGGCATCCTCTCATTTTTGGCAGGTGCACATTTTTTTTCGGAACGTGATTTACGTAACGAAGGTGTTGAGATGCAGTCAGTAGCTGTTTGTTCATCTTTAGTTATACTGGTGTTGTTCCTCAAAATTACGTTTTAGGTCCTCTCTTTTTCATCATTTAGGCTATTCAACTGGTGGACCGAGAATTCAGTTAAAAAAACCTAAGGTCCCTTGGTCCTTAGGTTTATAGAAATGTGGAACCCGCCCCCCAAAAATTTGAATATCCCTGCTCTAGAAAGTCCTATCAGGGTGGTGCGACAGTTCATAGGACCAAATGAATGATGAGGTTCTGGACTACGCTCGGTAAGCCAAGCATGGAGCGTTCTCGAACAAGTGGTGTCCATAAAAACGAGGCCCGGGTGAAAAGTCAAAGAAACATCTCCAGTTACGACGTCTCGTAGCGCCTCCTGCTAGGGAACTAGAAAGGAACATTCAAGTCTCGGCCGT
The DNA here is from genome assembly GCF_033978795.1 of Nerophis ophidion. Lineage (NCBI taxonomy): Eukaryota > Metazoa > Chordata > Actinopteri > Syngnathiformes > Syngnathidae > Nerophis > Nerophis ophidion. The sequence goes on from NC_084624.1 coordinate 51,226,077, forward strand.
CCACCCCGATCGCCATCCGTCTGTGGCTCGTGGTGAACGTTGGGGGGAGGGGGGGAGCACCGTGACAAGGGAAGTGTGCAGACGAATGTCCGATCTTAGTCCCACCTCCACCCTCCATCTTGTAAAACGTGTTTATTTATTTTTAATCTTTATTCGGGTCAGCTACTTTTGTTTTGTCGCTTTGTTGTTTTACATTAAGCTTAGCTTGACCAAGTTTCCACCAAAAAGCATAGTTCGGTTTTCAATTGTCCAGGTTTCTGAAGGGTTCCGACACAAGTCAGAACAATTCTCGTTTGGGGACAGCGTGGCGTGGGTTGGGAAAGCGGCCGTGCCATCAACCCGAGGGTTCCTGGTTCGATCCCCAGCTTCTAACCAACCCAGTCACGTCCGTCGTGTTCTCAAGCTTCACCATTGCTCCTGATGGGTCGCGGTCAGCGTCTTGCATGGCAGCTCCCCGCTATCAGTGTGTGAATGAATGGGTGAATGTGGAAATAGCATCAAAGCGCTTTGACTACTTTGAAGGTAGAAAGGTATTTACCGTTTTTAAAAGAAAATACCGCGGACCACGACGATAACGAAAAGGAATCAAGCTAGTTTGTGTTTCTACTCGACAAAAATGATGTCCGCGCTTATTCTGCATGGTTTTTCTTTCGGGACTCAACGATTCCTAACATTCCGCCATTGGTCAGTCAGGAGGGACCCTCGTCAAAGGCTTCCCGCCCTGGTGTGTTTTGTTTCTTCCAGTAGGGGGCAGAGGTGAGCGCTTTGGCATTTGAGGCAGCGGAAACAGAAAGGTCAAAAGGAAGCTGAGGTTGAAATGGCGCGGTGCGGGTTGTGGGAGCGGCCGTGCCAGCAACCAGAGGGTCGGTGGTTCGATCCCCAGCTTCTACCAACCCAGTCACGTCCGTCGTGTTCTCGAGCAAGACACTTCACCCTTGCTCCTGATGGGTCGCGGTTAGCGCTTTGCATCGCTATCAGTGTGTGAATGAATGGGTGAATGTGGAAATGGTGTCAAAGCGCTTTGAGTACCTTGTAGGTAGAGAAGCGCTATACAAGAATTTACCATTTTAAAAGAAAATATCGCTGTCCACGACGATAACGAAAAGGAATCAAGCTCGTTTGTGTTTCTACTCGACAAAAATGACGTCCGCGCCAGTTCTGCATGGTTTTTCTTCCGGAACTCAACGATTCCTGACATTCCGCCATTGGTCGGAACGGGGTTCTTCAGTCAAAGGCTTCCCGCTCTGGTGGGTTTTGTTTTTTCCAGTAGGGGGCAGAGGTGAGCGCACCGGCATTTGAGCGCAGCGGAAACAGAAAGTTCAAAAGGAAGGTGAGGTTGAAATGGCGCCTTGCGAGGGTGAGGGTAGGGGGGTGAAGGACAACGAAGGGGAGGGAGGCGGGGCTGTGAGGTCAGATAAGGAGCGGCTTAACGAGCAGAGTGGATTGTGTGGCGGACTTTTCTGTGGGCTAATAATGCCAGACGACAGGAAGTGGAAGAGATAAAAGGTGAAGACACAAAGAGGACCTTCAAGAACTGAAGAGGGCGCCTTCGTTACTGTAAGATCCCAGAGGGGCGTCCGCCGCCTGCCCTCTGGCCTGTGACGTCATCCCCGCTCGTCAGTCGCCAGCCCCCACTCCACGCTCACCCTCCCCCCCACTCCCCCTTAAAGATCACTCTCCTCCAAGAAATGCGCAGCTGTTACAGTAAGGCCCGAAATAGCCGGGGAAAACGACCTCCATTAGCTGCGTTCGGCCGGCAGCTCCGATCGTCCGCCGTCTCCCGTCGGCTGCGAGCCGGCGTCGTATTTCTCTAGCGGAGGTGCGGTCGAGGCTCGCTATGTGCGCCAGATTGAGTCGTAAAAAAAAAAAGGGGGGGGAGGAGAAGATTGAGGAAAACCCCGAGGCACGCCTAGAAGGCTCCTCTGGCGGAGGTTACGAGCGCAGTTAGGCCTTAAACACTTTTTACACTTTGCCCGACGAGTGCATAAAGGGGCGGCGGCGGCGAGGCGACGGGGAATTATTTGACACTGCTGCCACCGACGGAGCGGGACTATTCCTCTTATAGCCTGCTTGAAAGGAAGAGAGATAATGGCGAGTAATGGCGGCAGAGCGCAGAAGGGGAGGGGGTGGCGTTGAGCAGGCTAGAGAGGCGGAGGCGTCACGGAGGAGTCAGACCTTTATCTGGAGCACAAGAAGAGGAAGAAGAAGAAGAAGAAGAAGAAGGGATGGGGAGTGAGACAAAGAGATAGGACAGCAGTTAAAAACATTGGCATAGGGAGTTGGCGGGGGGAATTGGAGGAGTGGCGTCATGATGCGTATCGGACACTCGTGGGGGTGTGGAGGGGGAGGGTTAAGCGAGGAGGTGTTATCAAACGACCAGTCGACAAGATAATGGCGACAGGGGGCCCATAAATCTGCGTGTACAGTCGATGAGATACCATTGGACTCATTTATTATAGGTGGCGGCCCCTGCATCAACACCCCCGCCCCCCCCCCAACCCCCGCCTATTTGAAGGAGAGCTGGTTGGCGAGCCGAGAGAGGAGGCCTGGAGGTCGGGCGCTCCCCTTGCCGGGCCCCTCCGCGCCGTTCTGGCGGGTCATCTCCAGCTCGATGGTCATCAGCACCCGGCCGCCGCCCTCCTCGTTATCCGCCCTACTGGCCACGCCACGCCCAGGCGGGGGCCTGGCCACCGCCTGGCGCAGGGGCTGGAGCAGCCGGCCTGCGAGCCTGCCCCAGCCCCGCCCCGTATCCTATTTCCTATCCTTGCGAGACTCCTGCTTCTTCTTCTCCGAGGCCTTCAGCTTGGCGGGGTCGGCGGGCGGCGCGGGGCCCTGCGGAGGAAGCAAGGGAGAAGGGGGCCGGGGGGAGAACAGGGGTGGAGAGTCACTCGAGGAGGAAAGGAGTGCGAAGGGGGTAGGGGTGGTTTTGGTGGGGGGAGATTCAGGGGGGGGTCTAGCGGGACGGGCGGAGCTGTTGTAAAGGGGAGAGGAAAAAAACACATTTAAAAAATTTGATTCGAAGAGGATGTGAGGAGGGGGGGGGGCGGAGAAACGGTCGCTTTTAGGGACGAGGAGCAAGAGTGAGGGGGGGCGGTGTCCACAGCTGGATTGGGGCGGAGGTGGGGGGGTGACAAAAGGTAACCATGCATTAGGATGGGACACAGTGACAGGTGGGCTCCGTACAACTGTGACGTCATCAACAACACACACACCACATATACATATACACACACACATACATACATATATACATATATATATATATATATATATATATATATATATATACGTATACACACACACATACATACATATATATACAGTATATATATATATATACACACATACATACATATATACATATATATATATATATATATATATATACACACACATACATACATACATATATATACATACATACATATAAATATATTTAATACACACACACATACACATATATATATATATACACACATACATATATAAATATATAAACATACATATATATATATATATACACATACATATACACATACATATATATAAATATACACATTCATATATATACATATACATATATATACACACATACATATATACACATACATATATATACACATACAAATATATATATACATATACATACATATATATACACATACATATTGTACATACATATACATATACACATACATATACTGTATATACATATACACATTCATATATGTATACATATACACAGACATATATATATACATATACACATACATATATACATACATATACACACATTCATATATGTATACATATACACAGACATATATATATACATATACACATACATATATACATACATATACACACATTCATATATGTATACATATACACATACATACATATACTGTACACATACATATATGTATATACATATACACATACATATATATAGACATACATACATAAACACATACATACATATACACATACATACATATACTGTACACATACATATATGTATATACATATACACATACATATATATAGACATACATACATAAACACATACATACATATACACATACATATATATAGACATACATACATATACACATACATACATAGTCATGTACCCACAGCAAGGCAGTGTTTGTTTCAGTGCCTCATGGTAAAACTTTTGCAAAACAGGAAACCTGGATTTACAAACCACAGACCTTACAAAAATATGCTTTGCTGTACGAACTTTGTCTTTGTGTACCAACGTTTCTTCCACAATTCTAGTTTTGCTAGCTCAATATGAGTCCAAAGAAGGCAACGGACAACCGATGCGTGGTTTTGAAACATTCAGGATGTATCCACAGCGTTGTCGACACTGCCTACACCCCTCCCCTTCTCTCACACTGCACGCCGAGAAGATTAAACAACTAGGCAGAGTGGATTGATTTTTATTTTTATTCCTAATCATTATAGCAACCTGGTTGTTTGAGTTTAGGAACGTTGTGATTTCAAAAAGTGAGTGCACCACTATATGTGTGTGTGTGTCGGCTGAGCGGCTGGGAATGAGGACAGTTCCGCTTTTTGTTGTTTTTGCTTTGTTAATGAATAGAAAGTCTATCCTCACCCCCTTGTTATGTTTGTGTGACATACAGTACTGTATAGCGCTTTATATTGCGTTCAAATTGTACAAACTTCTACTGAAATGTGTACTTATGTTTATATTGCTCCTTATGGAGAGATTTGTTCCAATATACACACTTTTTTTTTTTTTACAAACTCTGCTTGGGGTCCAATTTGGTTTGTAAATCGAGGTTTCACTGTACAACTCTATGGGGCAACAGTGAGTCTTCTTACTCCTCCAATAAAGAGAGAGCGTTTTCAATGTAATAATGAATGCATCTCCTTTATTGTCATAATATAGTGCCGTCCCCTTTTGGTTGGGGAATAAATTTGACGGCTAGCAAAACAATGCGAAAGTTGCAGTAGAAGTTTAAAAACATATTTCATGCTATTGAATGAGAAGGTGTGTTTAACTTAGACTATGTGCACGCTGGCGTATTGGGTGAGCTTATTGATCGACTGGACGGTTCAATAGGTACACAATCCAATGCAAGACATTCATTTATACCAGGGGTGTCAAACGTACGGCCCGCGGGTCCGATCTAGCCCGCGAAAAGTTTCTATCCGGCCCGCGGGATGAGTTTGCTAAGTATAAAAATAAGCCAACATTTTTGAATGAAAGAAACTGCAGTTCTAAATGTCTCCACTAGATGTCGCTATAGCAATTCTTTGTATCTTTATAGATGATGCTACATATGTAAATAAATAAAATAAACCAGTGCTCCAGTCGAGGAAATGAGCAAACTACATAAATAACATCCTGTTATTAGATTTTGGTATTATTTTTTTATCTTGATATATTGAAAATCAACCCCAATGACTTGACTGATGAACACTATCACAGCATTTATTCAGAAAGTATAAATAACGACAAATAAAGATAGAATACTATTAACCATAACATGTAAGTGTAAAAAACAAAAACAACATCATGATTTGTACATTTTCAGAATGTGCTTGTTCTCTTTTTAAACACAGAAAACAATCTGAAATTGTCTTTATTTTTTAGTTATCGTACCGCGTTTTTACCAATCCAACCCATTTGGGAGTAGATTATTTTCCATGTGGCCCCCTCCCATCTAAAAATTAGTTTGACACCCCTGATCTATACAAAGAAAACAACGCTCCCTTTTGACAATTCAGTTTTGTTAATTTCAGGGGTTCGAAATATTAGAAACAGCTCTCAGTGCTTCAATATGTTTGAAAAAGGCAGAACGTAATGTTGTGGCTGCGCAATAAAACTCACATCGTTGTAGCGCAACATGGAAAAAAAAACATCTGTGCAGAAATACAGCATAGGAAGAGGAAGAGGAAGAGGAAGAGGAGGAAGGACAAGGCATAGCATAGAAGAGGTCGTGGTCACACTGGTGTGTATTATTGTGCGCCGAGTCGTTGACCCGCAACGTGACCCCACCCTACTCACTCACAAACACACACACATACTGGTTATCATTTGGAATGGGGACCAAGTTTTTGATCAGAACTTGTGAGGACCACACCTTCTACAGGTTGCGGAGGCATAAAAAAAAAAAAAGAGGTAAAATGGCCACTGCCCAGTTAGCTCATACACGTCTTTAAATCTCTGGATTGATGAAGTAATGTGCTGATCATACAAACTGGGGACCCTGGGGAAAAAAAATGTTAATATGGGTTTATGGGGACCAAATTTAAATAATTTTGCATAACGCACACAAATTTGTACGTGACTACTGAGGATCATTTAAAAAAACAACAAAAAAAGTTCGAATTAGCAGAGCAGCGAGTGAAGTACCAGCTGCAGCCCGATTAGGGGGCTGCTGTGCATAGGTCTTACGCTCAAACTAACCAGTAAACATGTTTTATGGGCCAGAGTTTAAAAATCACTTAGGCATCTTCAGAATGGATCTAACTATCATATAAAAAGGTTTACCATTAGGGGACCTGTTTTTTTTGTCCCCATACCGTCAGAGGTCCCCTAAAGGTGTAAACAGAGCGATGTCCCCACTAAGTCAGAATTGCCAGAACACACACACACACAAATGCAATGATGCAGACACTAAAAAAGCCTACTGGTTCAAAATCTTAGCAAGTGACAGACAGCATCAGCTTGGCGAGCACACCGCGGTGCCGGTGGTCACCACTCAGCCTCCCTCTAATCACCCCCTGCTGATTGCCTCAGAACATCTTTAATTCGGCTGAGATCAGAAGGAAGAGGCGGCGGCGGCGGCGGAGCAGTGGGCCAGATGTGTCTGACGACCGGCGCTCACACTCGCATCCTGTCACGCCCCATTGCCTTGCTTACTAAGCCGCATCTCACGGCAGGCTGCTCTTAACGACAGTGCACGACCACGGTCCGGAACCGTGGGCCCGGCCCGCCCGCCAGTGTGGCGAAAAGGGGAGGGAGGGGAGGAATTGGGGAGTGAGGACTCTCCTCGGCCGTGTGCTAAAAGAGAGAAACGCTCCAAGATGAAGACTGATTTCCTGTCTGGCACATCACATGACCTGAAGAAGAAATCAGGAAGGGGAGGGGAAGGGGACGGGCGGATGCTCCTCCAGGCCTGCGGGGGGGAGTCAAAGGTGAGGCGGGAGGGAGGGATCGATACTGCATGAGAGCTCCTCAATTATCATTCCAGCAGTGTGTGTGCGTGTTTATGTTCCAGGGCAAACTGTGTCCCTTCCGAAAAACCATCACAACCCCCGCCTCCCACTTCCTGGCGTGCATTATTTCATCAAGTTAGAGAGCGGTTGGGCGTGTTCTCGTCGACTCTGCTCGGTTGCCGTGACGACGCCGCTGTCACATATGTCAGCTTTTATTTTTAAACGTTATTTATTCATACATGCACTGTCAGCCCCCGCGCCGCCTCCACAAAAACACAGACACACACATACACACACACACATACTGGTTATCAATTGGAATGGGGACCAAGTTGTTGTTCGTGACTTGTGGGGACCCCCCTTTCTGCAGGTTGTGGAGGCATAACAAAAATGAGGTTAAATGGCCACTGCCCAGTTAGCTCATACACGTCTTTAAATCTCTGGATTGATGGGGAAAAATAGTTAATATGGTTGATGGGGACCACATTTAAATGATTTTGCATAATTCACACACATTTGTACGTGACTACTGAGGACCATTTAAAAAAAAGGAAAAAAGTTCATATTAAATATGACATGATCCTCAAATTACAGCACTACAGCTGTCCTCTTATAGGAACTTTCGCCACTTTAATGTTAAAGCAAATCCTGCATATAAAACTGCTATTTAGCAGTATTGAAGTTGTCTTCAAGTGCAACTACCATATATAAAAGGATGGAAAAATTCTGAATGTGAATCATACATAAAGGTAGTAATGTTTATAATCACGCTGTGTGAAAATGCTATCCCAAGGAACACTAAACCAGATTTTGTTTTTGAAAAAATATATACGTTTTAACTAAGGATGGATACCATAAAGAATCATAGTAGATAGATCGATAGATAGTACTTTATACTATTAATGCCAGGATAACAAATGTTTCACTTTTCTAGAAAATTTATTTTTGTCTTATACCAATATTTGAAACATGTAAACCAGGAGTCGGCAACCCGCGGCTCTTTAGCGCCGCCCTAGTGGCTCTCTGGAGCTTTTTCAAAAATATATAAAAAATGGAAATGATGAGGGGGAAAAAACATAATTTTTTGTTTTCATTTGGTTTCTGTAGGAGGACAAACATGACACAAACCTCCGTAATTGCTAAAAAGCACACTCTTTGTATTAAACCTGCTTTCACTGATTCGAGTATTTGGCGAGCGGTGTTTTGTCCTACTAATTTTGGCGGTCCTTGAAGTCACCCTAGTTTGTTTACATGTATAACTTTCTCCGACGTGATTCATGCCACTTCTCATTTTGTCCCCCAAACTTATAACGTTGTGCATGAATGCACAAAGGTGAGTTTTGTTGATGTTATTGACTTATGTGGAGTGTGCTGATCAGACATATTTGGTCACTGCAAGCTAATCGATGCTAACATGCTATTTAGGCTAGCTATATGTACATATTGCATTACCATGCCTTGTTTGTAGCTATATTTGAGCTCATTTAGTTTCCTGTAAGTCCTCATAATTCAATTTATATCTCATGACACCCTCTATGTAATATGGCTTTTATTTTTTTGCGGCTCCAGACAGATTTGTTTTTGTATTTTTGGTCCAATATGGCTCTTTCAACATTTTGGGTTGCCAACCCCTGACGTACACAAAGTCACCCAAATTTGCCTGTTTGTGGGATCAATAAAGGATTACCATATTTTTCGGACTATAAACTGCAGTTTTTTTAATAGTTTGGCCTGGGGTGCGACTTATACTCAGGAGCGACTTATGTGTGAAATTATTAACACATTACCGTAAAATATCAAATAATATTGTCCTATTATCTTGTCCTATATTCAGTGTGTCACTCACAACCAATCGCTATCTCGCCGTTACGTCACCACGGCCATTCCCAAGAAATGCTTGAAGACGTGAAAGACGCTTTTAAAAAAGGACTGATGATGATCAATTAACGGCAGGATGAGTACGAAAGGTAAACTGGAGTGTTGTATTATGGGAAATAATGCATTCGCCATAATACTCTGTTATTTTCCATGCGAGCGCCAGCAACAGCAAACCTTCATCGCCGCCATCCAATTACGCCCCCTGCTGGGAGGCTGGCACGCCGCGGTTTGTCGTTGAGTGTTACCACGCAGTCACGTCACGACAAATATTCCGACTCCACATTTTTCCGCGCGGGCCAAAATACTTGCTGACAGCCGGACGACGGCGTGCGATTTGGACACGCGAGCATACTTGCCAACTTTGAGACCTCCGAAATCGGGAGATTGGGGGTGTGGGGGGTTGAGGTGGGCGGGGTCGGGGAGGGCGGAGTATATTTATAGCTAGAAGTATTTATTATGTATATATATATATATATATATAAAGGGAATAAGCGGTAGAAAATGGATGGATGGATATATCCATCCATCCATCCATCCATCATCTTCCGCTTATCCGAGGTCGGGTCGCGGGGGCAGCAGCCTAAGCAGGGAAGCCCAGACTTCCCTATCTCCAGCCACTTCGTCTAGCTCTTCCCGGGGGATCCCGAGGCGTTCCCAGGCCAGCCGGGAGACATAGTCTTTCCAACGTGTCCTGGGTCTTCCCCGTGGCCTCCTACCAGCTGGACGTGCCCTAAACACATCCCTAGGGAGGCGTTCGGGTGGCATCCTGACCAGATGCCCGAACCACCTCATCTGGCTCCTCTCGATGTGGAGGAGCAGCGGCTTTACGTTGAGCTCCTCCCGGATGGCAGAGCTTCTCACCCTATCTCTAAGGGAGAGCCCCGCCACCCGGCGGAGGAAACTCATTTGGGCCGCTTGTACCCGTGATCTTATCCTTTCGGTCATGACCCAAAGCTCATGACCATAGGTGAGGATGGGAACGTAGATCGACCGGTAAATTGAGAGCTTTGCCTTCCGGCTCAGCTCCTTCTTCACCACAACGGATCGATACAACGTCCGCATTACTGAAGACGCCGCACCGATCCGCCTGTCGAACTCACGATCCACTCTTGTCCTTTGTCACCGATTCTGTTCATAACTTTTATGGACAGAATTTCTAGGCGCAGTCAAGGCGTTGAGGGGTTCCGGTTTGGTGACCGCAGGATTAGGTCTCTGCTTTTTGCAGATGATGTAGTCCTGATGGCTTCATCTGGCCGGGATCTTCAGCTCTCACTGGATCGGTTCGCAGCCGAGTGTGAAGCGACCGGAATGAGAATCAGCACCTCCAAGTCCGAGTCCATGGTTCTCGCCCGGAAAAGGGTGGAGTGCCATCTCCGGGTTGGGGAGGAGACCCTGCCCCAAGTGGAGGAGTTCAAGTACCTAGGAGTCTTGTTCTCGAGTGAGGGAAGAGTGGATGGATATATATATATATATATATTAGGGGTGGGCAAATTAATGCGTTAATTACGCGTTAACTCATCAATCTATTAACGCCGACAATTATTTTATCGCACATTTGCGTATGTTGTTTACATGCTTTTATTTTGTTAACGCCTTTTCTTAACAAGATGGCATTTCCCGGATGTACTTCGGCGTGGAGGGGCTCTTGGTAAAGATGGAACATTTGGCAAAAATACCGGACAATTCTGCAAATGTCATGGCTGGCTTACAGCGTGGTCACTCCGGGATCACTTACGACCGCCAGACAATTCTGGATGTGGATGGATCGGGCCGTTTTGGACTGAATGACGCGTGCTTGCTAGACCGGCTAGCTAGCATGGGAATACTTTGCCGGCTACATCCAGCGGCCTGTGAAGCAGCGGAGTATATGTGTTGTCTGTCTATTTATGAATAATGCAGACCAGGAGTGTTGGCTGAGTTCTTAACGTTTACTTTCAGAGCGTGCATATCACAACATACAAGATGCCGTCATGGCGACACAACCTATACATGCTCGTCACTCCTGTTGCATGCTGGGTAGGGTAGTTCTTTTTTTCCCTGGCTCATAACATCACAATATAGTACCATGTATATGATGCGTTCAGTTTATCAAAGAACCAAGCAAACAATCGGAAAATTCCCATCATATCAATTCCTAGATATGGTCATAATTATTTTAAGGGCACAACGCAGAATAAACACAACATTATTAATATTGCTACTACGGATAATTTGATCAAAAATTCCCTAAAACAGCCCACTACCTATAATATAGGTTTTTCAAACATAAGATCCCTGATAAAAAAAAAATGTTTCTGCTGTTACCTCAGAAATTGCCTGTTCAGATGTTATGATTGTGGCTCAGAGATTTGTATGTAGATTATATTTATTTTCCATAACAAACAGGATAACTTAAATACCCTGGCAGTGGCAATAAGCTTAAATGTTTGTATTTACATTTTTTGAGTTGATTTTCATAAAATATGCTATTTAACTGCTACTGTTTAACAAGGACTGATTTAAATTGGGTTTGCACAACAAATGTTTTGGCGCTTTTGTTCATGTGGGAGAATATTCCAATAAAGGTGCACTACACACTACTTTTGAATTCATTATTGGGCTTTGCGTATACAATGCAGTTAATCGCGATTAATCGGAGAAATAGATCGATTAACTTTGATTAAAATTTTAATCGTTGCCCAGCCCTAATATATATATATATATATAAAAAGAAATATTTGAATTTCAGTGTTCATTTATTTACACACATAACACTTCTCTACTCATTGTTGTATTTGAACGTGCAATACTTTGCAGCCAGTAGCACAGGCTTTGAAGGAGCATAGGTATGGGCAGCATCTGTGACATTTAATTTGCAGGAAAGGAGTGAGTTTAGGGTTGAATTGTCCACCCTCGTTCTAGTCTCTATGTCACTATCTTTTTTTTGGACATTACTACTTGCCGTCGTTTTGAAGCAATGCATGATGGGAATCCGGATGTTGCGTGTCAGCGTATTAATGTGCCGGCTGGAATAAACACACACTGAGAAATAGCTCCGTGCCTGCCTACTTTATGGGTTGTAGGTAAACCTTTGGATAACGGAGACATATATAATAGTCTCGGGGCAGGCGCTGAAATTCAGGAGTCTCCCGGGAAAATTCGGGAGGGTTGGCAAGTATGCACGTGAGAAGAAAGGAGGGGCGCGGCGGTGGCAAGAGAAGCAAGAGAAACTGGGTGGAGGGGGAAAAAAAAGAGGAAGAAGAGGAAGGAACTTGCCTGTCTCTGCTGTGATCCCTCCTTCTTTTTCTTGCCATGTTTGCTGGAGGGGGACAAAAAAAGAAAGAAGAGACAATGTCAGGATGTCTTCCTCTCCCCCTAGTGGTCACACAGCCCTGTTGGCGGATATGTGTTAAGATCTCTTAAGATGGGAACGATACGGGCAAGATGATGGATGCATCATTTCCATGATCCAGTGGATTAACACCATGACACCCCTCTTCCCCCCCTCCTCCCATAGTGCATTTGGATTACATCAAGATAAAGATGGCTATCAGACAGTTAAATAACTTCCCCTCCCTTCAGCAGACCCGTAAAGGGAATGGCTACGCCTTCTTGGCCACGCAGGTGTCGGTGCCAGGGAGGGGCTCTGCTTTCAGCTCCAGACCCTGGCAACACAGGCAGGCCCGGGACAGCCGGGGGCCGGGCACTGACCTGACGTTGAGGCTGAAGACGCGGCGCGCCACCAGGAAGCGCATCAGGTAGTAGATGACCACGATGAGCACCAGCAGGCCCAGCACCGCCCCGATGATGGAGCCCGTGATCACGCCCGCCTGGATGGGCACTGCGGGGAGGGAGGAGAGATTAAAAAAATAAATAAATAAAAAGTTGAAGGTCGCGCTGAAGGAGACTAGCGCGGAGAAGGGGAGTGAAGGTGGAATGGGCGGAGCTAAAGATGGCGATAACAATCAGAGCGATAACGCCAAAGTCTTTCAGTGAGGAGAAACATGCATTATTCACCACGTTGGTGGCGCCCCCTACAGACAATTCATCACCTACAAAAAAGGGTGTCCAACATTTTTCCACTGAGGGCATATTTAATACCCTTTCAGCATTAAAGATGCAAATCTGAATTGATTGATTGAGACTTTTATCAGTAGATTGCACAGTACAGTACATATTCCGTACAACTGACCACTAAATGGTAACACCCCGATAAGTTTTTCAACTTGTTTAAGTCGGGGTCCACGTTAATCAATTCATGTTAAAAAAAAATCATGGTGAACAAGACACCTTAGTTCTTTTTGTTGACGAATCAAATTAATATCTAATAATGCAACTCTTTAAAGGCCTACTGAAAGCCACTACTACCGACCACGCAGTCTGATAGTTTATATATCAATGATGAAATATTAACATTGCAACACATGTTTACTAAATTGCAATTTAAAATTTCCCGGGAGTATCTTGTTGTAAAGGATATCACCATATGGGCTCAGGAACATTTCAGAAAACCCCTGTCAGTAACTATAGTTTGTCGCTACATCTGTAAGTGCAAGTTAAAGGCCTACTGAAAGCCACTACTACCCACCACGCAGTCTGATAGTTTATATATCAATGATGAAATATTAACATTGCAACACATGCCAATACGGCCTTTTTAGTTTACTAAATTGCAATTTTAAATTTCCCGCAAAGTATCCTGTTGAAAACGTCGCGGTATGATGACGCCTGCGTTTGACGTCTCGGATTGTAGCGGACATTTTTTTCCAGCCCAATCCAAACTATAAGTAGTCTGCTTTAATCGCATAATTACACAGTATTCTGGACATCTGTGTTGCTGAATCTTTTGCCATTTGTTTAATTAATAATGGAGAAGTCAAAGTGGAAAGATGGAGGTGGGAAGCTTTTAGCCTTTAGCCACACAAACACACAGAGTTTCCTTGTTTAAAATTCCCGAAGGTGAAGCTTTACTATGGAACAGAGCGGTCAAGCGAACATGGTTCCTGACGGCTCTTACCGTAGTTATGAGCGGAGCTCGCGTCCTCCTGCAGCTGCTGCGGACTACTACCTCCTCCCACCGGAGACACTGGCGGTCACCGCACCCGTGGCCACACCCGTCCGACTTTAAGGTACGATATAATCTCACTACAACACTAGTAACACAACAAGCAGATAAGGGATGTAAATGTGTCTAACAACATCTGAATCGCTCCCACTGTCCTCACCTTTTTTTTTTCTTTCTAGTCCTTCACTCTCACTTTCCTCATCCACAAATCTTTCATCCTCACTCAAATTAATGGGGAAATTGTCGCTTTCTCGGTCCGAACCGCTCTCGCTGCTGGTGGCTATGATTGTAAACAATGTGAGGATGTGAGGGAGTCCTACGACCCGTGACGTCACACGCACATCGTCTGCTACTTCCGGTAAAGGCAAGGCATTATTTTTTTGTAGCGACCAAAAGTTGCAAACTTTATCGTTGATGTTCTCTACTACATCCTTTCAGCAAATGATCAAGTATGACACATAGAATGGACCTGCTATCCCCGTTTAAATAAGAAAATCTCATTTCAGTAGGCCTTTAATAATCAATTAATAAACTTATGAGCTAAGATGTAATGTGCATGCCAGGCCAGTAGGTGGCGCTGTCCTCCAGCGATCCTCCGTGAAAATGTCTTCAATTGTGACTAATTATCCATCTTCCCATTTTCTACCGCTTGTCCGTTTCAGGGTCGCGGGTGGGAGGGGCTATGCCAGCTGCCCTTGGACGGAAGACGACAAGTCACCACCGCATTGAATAGTCATATTTGGCACGTTGTGTTTTTTCATCACGTTAATCACATTTGTAATTAGAGACATCCGTTAATAACAGGCTGCCGATACTATCGGCCGATAAATGATTCAAAAATGTAATACCGCAAATTATCTGTATCAGTTTCGATGACTTTTTAAAACGCCGCTGTGTACATGGACGTAGGGAGAAGTACAGAGCGTCAATAAACCTTAAAGGCACTGCCTTTGCGTGCCTGCCCAGTCACATAATATCTACGGCTTTTCAGACACACAAGTGAATGCAAGGCATACTTGGTCAACAGCCATACAGGTCACACTGAGGGTGGCCGTATAAACAACTTTAACACTGTTACAAATATGCGCCACACTGTGAACCCACAGCAAACAAGAATGACAAACACATCCGCACCGTAACACAACATAAACACAACAGAACAAATACCCAAAACCCCTTGCAGCACTAACTCTTCCGGGACGCTACAATATACACCCACCACATGTTGGGGTCCTCTCCAAAGTTTCTCATTGTCCCATTGGGTTGAGTTTTTCCCTGCCCTTATGTGGGCTCTACCGAGGGTGTCGTTGTGGTTTGTGCAGCCCTTTGAGACACTAGTGATTTAGGGCTATATAAATAAACATTGATTGATTGATTGGTTGTGGCTTGTGCAGCCCTTTGAGACCCTAGTGATTTAGAGCTATATAAGTAAACATAGATTGATTGATAATTCCTTAATTACTCTTTTTTTATGCTTGATAGTTAAGGTAAAGTTAATTAAATTAACAATCAATACTTCATGCCAAATAAATTGTTTAACGTGTTACTTCAGCACTTTATACGGAGCTGATGTTGTATTTTAGTAAATAAAACAGATGGCATCTGTTCAATTCTGTTTAAAACAATACATGACTTTTTTTTTGTTTATACATCTACCTTTAGAATAATGTCATTAATTTGAAAATACATCAAGTCGAGGGGTTTTTATCCGTAATTTTTGGGTGAGATTTAAAAGTTTAAAATTGGATTAATTAATAAATCACTCTTTTTTAGTTCAAATATGTGAGTTTCAAATAAAGAAACACTCAAAAATTGCCCCTGTCATGCACGTTTTAGCTCCCTTTATGTTAACGACTCGTCAAAAATTACGCATTCAATAGTTCTTGCTTTAAAACTTGTAAACGGCCCCTTAAAAAAAGTGAGGGGGGAGCCTAAAGTAGTTTTTTTGGGGGTCGATATGGAAATGGTCCAAACAATAGCGACAAACATCCTACTGTAACCAAAAATATTCTTGCACTTTAGTCCATACTTGCCAACCTTGAGACCTCTGAATTCGGGAGATATGGGCGGGGTTGGGGAGGGGCGGAGTTGAGTTGTGGGGGGCTGGTAGCAGGGGGTGTATATGAATAAGACCACAGAACACCTTTCCACTTTGCATCAGTCCATCATAGATGATCTCGGGCCCAGAGATGCCGGCGGTATTTCTGGATGTTGTTGATAAATGGCTTTCGCTTTGCATAGTAGAGCTTTAACTTGCACTTACAGATGTAGCGACAAACTGTATATAGTGACAGTGGTTTTCTGAAGTGTTCCTGAGCCCATGTGGTGATATCCTTTAGAGATTGATGTAGTTTTTTGATACACTGCCGTCTGAGGGATCGAAGGTCACGGCCATTCAATGTTGGTTTCCGGCCATGCCGCTTACGTGGAGTGATTTCTCCAGATTCTCTGAACCTTTTGCTGATATTATGGACCGTAGATGTTGAAATCCCTAAATTTCTTGCAATTGCACTTTGAGAAAAGTTGATCTTAAACTGTTTGACTATTTCTTCACGCAGTTGTGGACAAAGGGGTGTACCTCGCCCCATCCTTTCTTGTGAAAGACTGAACATTTTTATGGGAAGCTGTTTTTATACCCAATCATGGCACCCACCTGTTCCCAATTAGCCTGCACACCTGTGGGATGTTCCAAATAAGTGTTTGATGAGCATTTCTCAACTTTATCAGTATTTATTGCCACCTCTGCCAACTTCCTTGTCACGTGTTGCTGGCATCAAATTATTTATAATATTTTCAAGTATTATTTATATATATATATATATATATATATATATATATATATATATATATATATATATATATATATATATATAAATAGTCTGTTCATGAATGAGTATATCTGTTCGGTCACCATATTCAATGGAGAAGTCTGATCTACAAAATTTGCAGGCAGCATACTCCTTCCCCTTCGAGCTGTCCTGGATGAAGTAAAATTATTTTTTTCCAATCATTTTGGAACTTGAAAGTGTACTTCTTCTTACTCATCGTCGCCATGTCTCTTCTCCAGTCTTCTGCTTCGTCTCTTTTATGTTTTTGGACATTACTATCAATCAATCAATCAATGTTTATTTATATAGCCCCAAATCACAAATGTCTCAAAGGACTGCACAAATCATTACGACTACAACATCCTCGGAAGAACCCACAAAAGGGCAAGGAAAACTCACACCCAGTGGGCAGGGAGAATTCACATTCAGTGGGACGCCAGTGACAATGCTGACTATGAGAAACCTTGGAGAGGACCTCAGATGTGGGCAACCCCCCCCCTCTAGGGGACCGAAAGCAATGGATGTCGAGCGGGTCTAACATGATACTGTGAAAGTTCAATCCATAGTGGCTCCAAGACAGCAGTGAGAGTCCCGTCCGCAGGAAACCATCTCAAGCGGATCAGCAGCGTAGAGATGTCCCCAACCGATACAGGCGAGCGGTCCATCCTGGGTCCCGACGAGCGGTCCATCCTGGGTCTCGACTCTGGACAGTCAGTACTTCATCCATGATAACTTGCCGTAGTTTTGAAGCAATGCATGATGGGAATCCGGATGTTGCGTGTCGGTGTATTAACGTGCCGGCTGGAAACAGCTCCGTGCCTGCCTACTTTTTGGGTTATAGATAATATTATGGATAACGCAGACATATATAATAGTCTCCTTTTCAGGTGAGAGAGGACGCTAAAGGCACGCCCCCAATATTGTTGTCCGGGTGGAAATCGGGAGAAATTCTAGAGAATGGTTGCCCCGGGAGATTTTCGGAAGGGGCACTGAAATTCGAGAGTTTCTTGGGAAAATCGGAAGGGTTGACAAGTATGCTTTAGTCCCGTGGAGCCTCTCATCAAGGTTTGAGTCCCGTGGAGCCTCTCATCAAGGTTTAATGGAACTGGTGGGAAAATCCGCTATAACCTACTCAGGGGCCAAGTGGTTAGAGTGTCCGCCCTGAGATCGGTAGGTTGTGAGTTTTAAACCCCGGCCGAGTCATACCAAAGACTATAAAAATGGGTCCCATTACCTCCCTGCTTGGCACTCAGCATCAAGAGTTGGAATTGCGAGTTAAATCACCAAAAATTATTCCTGGGCGCGGGAATCCCCTTATACTGTCACCTCCCCGGGCAAACCCGGGCAAATTAAAGCCCGGGGGGCAAATTAACGCCCGGGGGCCACATGCGGCCCGCTAAGCTTTTCACTCTGGCCCGCCGGACACTCCCAAATAGTTTTTTTTTTTAGATCTTTAAGGTTTGAAAGTGTAGCTGCCATTATGATGTTTTCTAATGACCGTAAGTCTTGAACTATACAAAGTATTTCAATGAATGGAATCTGCACTTTTGGATGATATACCAGTTACTATGGTTATCTAATTAGTTAGTCTGGTTATCTAATTAGTTACTATGGTCATCTAATTAGTTACTATGCTCATCTAATTAGTTACTATGCTCATCTAATTAGTTACTATGCTCATCTAATTAGTTAGTATGGTTATCTAATTAGTTGCTAGGCTCATCTAATTAGTTACTATGGGCATCTAATTAGTTAGTCTGGTTATCTAATTAGTTACTATGGTCATCTAATTAGTTACTATGGTCATCTAATTAGTTACTATGCTCATTTAATTAGTTACTATGCTCATCTAATTAGTTACTATGGTCATGTAATTAGTTACTATGGCCATCTAATTATTTACTATGGTCATCTAATTAGTTAGTCTGGTTATCTAATTAGTTACTATGGTCATCTAATTAGTTACTATGCTCATCTAATTACTTACTATGGTCATCTAATTACTTACGATGCTCATCTAATTATTTACTATGGTCATCTAATTAGTTAGTCTGGTTATCTAATTAGTTACTATGGTCATCTAATTAGTTACTATGCTCATTTAATTAGTTACTATGCTCATCTAATTAGTTACTATGCTCATCTAATTAGTTAGTCTGGTTATCTAATTAGTTACTATGGTCATCTATTTAGTTAGTCTGGTCATCTAATTAGTTACTATGGTCATCTAATTAGTTACCATGCTCCTCTAATTAGTTACTATGGTCATCTAATTAGTTACTATGGTCATCTAATTAGTTACTATGGTCATCTAATTAGTTACCATGCTCCTCTAATTAGTTACTATGGTCATCTAATTAGTTACTATGGTCATCTATTTAGTTAGTCTGGTCATCTAATTAGTTACTATGGTCATCTAATTAGTTTCCATGCTCCTCTAATTAGTTACTATGGTCATCTAATTAGTTACTATGGTCATCTAATTAGTTACTATGGTCATCTAATTAGTTACTATGGTCATCTAATTAGTTACTATGGTCATCTAATTAGTTACTATGGTCATCTAATTAGTTACTATGGTCATCTAATTAGTTACTATGGTCATCTAATTAGTTACTATGGTCATCTACATCACAGCAACTCAGACGAGGCACCAAGCAGTGTGGGTGGGAAGCGTTTCCACAGAGGCGGAAGGAGATTTTCACAACAAAGTTCTCAAGCTTAGTGACATATCAGATGTATCAGATTGTACGCTGAAAAAAGTGACTTTTTGGAACTGTAAACTCTATTAGAGTAACTGTCATAATTTATAACTAGTATTTTTAACATTCAGTATGAACTAGAGTTTCTTAAGTAAAGTTAAACATTTTATTAACGTAATACATGAATTATGGAGGAAGAGTAAGTTTTACTTATGTTTCCTCATACTATTTAAATGTTTAATAGTTGTACGTACATAAACCTAAAAATATTACATAAACTTTACTCTGAAAATCTAGTGTTTTGAAACGCATGCGCACAGCACAACAGGCTCTGGACGACTGGCTCTGCTTCGTCCGTTAGGATCACTTCACGTAAGGTGGCATTATGGGTAATTCTTATCTTGCGTTTATAATGTGTTACAGAGCCAATGTTCTCCAGAAATGTGTTTGGTGTGGGTTCACAGAGTGTGGCGCATATTAGTAAGAATTTTAAAGTTGTTTATATCACAACCGTCAGTGTAAAAGGTATGGCTGTTGACCAAGTATGCATTGCAATCTCGTTTTGGAAACAGCGAAACGCATGCGTCCTACTCGCACGTAGACAGCATGGTGTAAAATAGGGCGTGATGACATGCTGAAGAACAGAGGTCCCAAACCACCGTGCCGCGGTCGCAGAATAATTTTTCGTTAAAGTCCTTACAATTGCACTCATTTTTTTCCTACACGCCATTAAAAAGCGCAGGAGTAAGAAGAGGTTTTAAAATAATTAACGCTCCGACGGCTATTCAAGGAGACATGGTACATAACATGTACTTAAAATTTTGAGTAAAATGATGTTCCTGCCGATGAAAAATAAGTAGACTTTGCTTAATTTGTTTAAATAAATATAACTTAAAACTTGGATGTAATTAAGTAACTGCTACTTAATATCTTCACAACTGTTATGTTATATGGTAAGTAGAATTTACTTGATACTGGCAAGTGAGTGTTACTTGATATTGCAGCATTAAATTTTACTTAAATCATTTGCGTGCAAATACTTACAATAATTTTTTTCAGTAAATCTTATGAGTTAATTTTTTCAGTGTAGGTGGGTTTATTTAGTACCTTTCGCGTTCATATTTCAGTGTTTGTTGAATTTTTTTGTCGCGTTTCACTCGATTGTAAAATATGTCGATCGAAAGGGGGTGTGACATTCATATTTTGTCAATATTCAGTGTTTTATCGTTCATAGAAAAAGTTAAAATTCCATTACGTTTTTTAAGGCGGTCTGTCCTAACGTTTTTAGCATTCAATCAGGCATTATTGTGAGGTTTTGTATTAGTGTTCCTTAAAATAGATATACCGACCCCAAGACACATTTTTTTCTTTAAATGTGGCCCCCGAGTCAAAATAATTGCCTGTCCCAGGGGGTGGAACAAGGGGATGGGTCAAATGCAGAGGTTAATTTCACCACACCTAGTGTGTGTGTGACAATCATTGCTACTTTAACTTTATTGTGAAATCCTGCAGAGCAGGATGGCAGTCAGTAGATGAACTCAGACCTCCGCCAAGGCTTCATTCATAAATGATCAATCAAGTAATGAAAGAAGTGTTGGCCTGTGTGTCACCCCTGTACAAAGTTTCACCAGTCGTTTTTCCTCATAATCCCGGTTTGAAATTTTGCTAACCTCGTCAGCGGCGGTAAAAGAAAAAGGAGATAATTGCTTTCATTGAACAGGCGGCGCAGCCACGCTAACCAGGCAGCGTGACGACCAGTCCCGCCGTCGTCTGACGCGCAAATTGAGATTAATTTCACACTTCTGGAGCCAGCAAAGTAACAACAATTGAGAACAGTACGCCTGCACTGGCTCACCTGCACTGGCTTCCTGTGCACTTAAGATGTGACTTTAAGGTTTTACTACTTACGTATAAAATACTACACGGTCTAGCTCCATCCCATCTTGCCGATTGTATTGTACCATATGTCCCGGCAAGAAATCTGCGTTCAAAGGACTCCGGCTTATTAGTGATCCCCAAAGCCCAAAAAAAGTCTGCGGGCTATAGAGCGTTTTCCGTTCGGGCTCCAGTACTCTGGAATGCCCTCCCGGTAACAGTTCGAGATGCCACCTCAGTAGAAGCATTTAAGTCTCACCTTAAAACTCATTTGTATACTCTAGCCTTTAAATAGACTCCCTTTTTAGACCAGTTGATCTGCCGTTTCTTTTCTTTTTCTTCTATGTCCCACTCTCCTTTGTGGAGGGGGTCCGAGTCCGATCCGGTGGCCATGTACTGCTCGCCTGTGTATCGGCTGGGGACATCTCTGCGCTGCTGATCAGCCTCCTCTTGGGATGGTTTCCTGCTGGCTCCGCTGTGAACGGGACTCTCGCTGCTGTGTTGGATCCGCTTTGGACTGGACTCTCGCGACTGTGTTGGATCCATTATGGATTGATCTTTCACAGTATCATGTTCTCATAGTCATCATTGTCACCGACGTCCCACTGGGTGTGAGTTTTCCTTGCCCTTATGTGGGCCTACCGAGGATGTCGTAGTGGTTTGTGCAGCCCTTTGAGACACTAGTGATTTAGGGCTATATAAGTAAACATTGATTGATTGATTGATTGAACAGTTGGCAGCTGTGAGGAGGGAGGGGGGGGGGGGGGGGGGGGAACAAGGCTCACCCTTTTCGAACACCAGCAGGCGCACGCTGGAAGGTCGGCCCACGATGTCGGGAGGGTTCTTGGCGTCGCACGTGAAGGTTCCATTGTCGGCGAAGTCCAAGTTCTTTAGCAGGATGGAGCCGTCGCGGCGGCTGGGGTCGCCCACGAATTCCAGGCGGTCCCTGAAGGGGCCTTTGTTATCCACGTAGGCCACACCCCCGGTGTAGTGGAACACCTGCAAGAACACATTTTGAGAAGTGGGATACTTTATTTCATGGAACTTTCTGGTTTTGTTGTTTAAATAAAGTGGATTGGATTGGATTAGTCTTCATGGCATGGGAAACGTCTATTAGATTGATCTATTCTCTGTTCGATTCAATTTGGAATGTTGTGCATCAATAAAAGTCATCTGTTCAACTGACATTACATGTTTGGAGTAAAGACATATTTTTGTATTAACATGATTTTTGGGGAATACACCGCTATACCGAGCGGTATAGCTCGGTTGGTAGAGTGGCCGTGCCAGCAACTTGAGGGTTGCAGGTTCGATTCCCGCTTCCGCCTGCCTAGTCACTGCCGTTGTGTGCTTGAGCACACTGGTTTAAATGTAACTTAGATATTGGGTTTCACTATGTAAAGCGCTTGGAGTCACTAGAGAAAAGCGCTATATAAATATAATTCACTTCACTTTTGTTTTTAGACAACATTTACACACTGGTGACCATTTAGTGTCGCCATTCTCAGCCTATATCTGTAAAAGTTTTTTAAGTAATAAAAAAAAAAAGACAATATTAAACTGTTTGCTTATAATTCATTTCATTCGTACATTTATAATTGACATAATTCAACATCTTAATACGACGTTTTTTTTTATTTAAAATGTCCATCCATCCATCCTTTTTTTACCGCTTATTCCCTTTCGGGGTCGCGGGGGGCGCTGGCGCCTATCTCAGCTACAATCGGGCGGAAGGCAGGGTACACCCTGGACAAGTCGCCACCTCATCGCAGGGCCAACACAGATATCATAAAAATAAAAAAATAAAATTCTTCCACTTACACAGAGAATCTGACTAATATTATTCTCAAATTTGATACAATTTAAAAGAAACATTCTAACACTTAAAACAAAATCTAAATACGATTGTTTTTAAATCAATATATTTAAAAAAAAATTATTAAAAAAAAGACAATATTAAACCGTTTGCTTATAATTCATTTTATTCATACATTTATAATTGACATCATTCTAAATCTTAATACATTTGTTTTAATCTAGAATTTCATAAAAATTACACAAAGAATCTGATTAATATTATTCTCAAATTTAATACAATTTAAAAGAAACATTCTGACACTTAAAACAATCTAAATGGGATTGTTTTCAAATCAATATATTTGTAATTTCTGCGATGAGGTAGTGACTTGTCCAGGGTGTACACCGCCTTCCGCCTGATTGTAGCTGAGATAGGCGCCAGCGCCCCCCGCGACCCCAAAAGGGAATAAGCGGTAGAAAATTGGATGGATGGAACAGCCAAGAAGGAGGAAAGTGAAGTTCCACATGCAGCAAGTAGGCCAGGCCAGGACAAGGATGGAGGTGGGAGAGATAACAGGAAAGGAGGGTGAGGAGGGCGGAGCCGGGGAACGACATAACGACATTACGGCGGAGGAGGGAGTGGGGGGGGGGGGGGGGGGTGGTCAGGACGGGAGGAGATGGCGAGATTAAAGTGACGGAAGAGGACGATAAGGGCGGATGCGGCGAAATGAAAGGTGTGGGAAGGAGAGCGCGATTAGAAGTTAATGCATGCAAATTACACTTGTAGTGTGTGTGTGTGTGTGTGTGTGTGTGTGTGTGTGTTGCGTTTATTCATTAATAAGTACATTGTGCTTTTTGACACGCTTTTATCTCAACAATGAGGCTGTCCTCCCATGTTGACATTGAAACCCACTCATCCAAACACTACATTGAAATACAATTAAAGATTTTAATCTTAGAGAATGATTTGTTGGACATTACCGTGTATTTTTTTTAAACTTATTTTTATAGATAATAATAATAATAATAATAACAGGAGGAGTTCAAGTACCTAGGAGTCTTGTTCACGAGTGGGGGAAGAGTGGATCGTGAGATCCACAGGTGGATCGGTGCGGCATCTTCAGTAATGCGGACGTTGTACCGATCCGTTGTGGTGAAGAAGGAGCTGAGCCGGAAGGCAAAGCTCTCAATTTACCGGTCGATCTACGTTCCCATCCTCACCTATGGTCATGAGCTTTGGTCATGACCGAAAGGATAAGATCACGGGTACAAGCGGCCCAAATGAGTTTCCAGGTCTCTCCCTTAGAGATAGGGTGAGAAGCTCTGTCATCCGGGAGGAACTCAAAGTAAAGCCGCTGCTCCTCCACATCGAGAGGAGCCAGATGAGGTGGTTCGGGCATCTGGTCAGGATGCCACCCGAACGCCTCCCTAGGGAGGTGTTTAGGGCACGTCCAACCGGTAGGAGGCCTCGGGGAAGACCCAGGACACGTTGGGAAGACTATGTCTCCCGGCTGGCCTGGGAACGCCTCGGGATCCCCCGGGAAGAGCTAGACGAAGTGGCTGGGGAGAGGGAAGTCTGGGTTTCCCTGCTTAGGCTGTTGCCCCCGCGACCCGACCTCGGATAAGCGGAAGATGATGATGATGATGATGATAATAATGGATTAGATTTATATCGCGCTTTTCTATTGTTAGATACTCAAAGCGCTCACAGAGAAGTTGGAACCCATCATTCATTCACTCATGTCCAATAATGGCTTTTTTGCCGATATTGTCCAACTCTTAATTACCGATTCCGATATCAACCGATACCGATATAAACAGTCGTGGCATTGACACATTGTTATGCCTAATTTTTGTTGTGATGCCCCGCTGGATGCATTAAAGCAGGGGTCACCAACGCGGTGCCCGTAAGGACCAGATGAGTCGCCCGCTGGCCCGTTCTAAAAATAGCTCAAATAGCAGCACTTACCAGTGAGCTGCCTCTATTTTTTGAATTGTATTTATTTACTAGCAAGCTGGTCTGGCTTTGCTTGACATTTTTAATTCTAAGAGAGACAAAACTCAAATAGAATTTGAGTATCCAAGAAAATAATTCAAAGACTTGGTCTTCACTTGTTTAAATAAATTCATTTATTTTTTTACGTTGCTTCTTGTAACTTTCGGAAAGAAAATTTGAGAAAAAAAATACAACCTTAAAAATGATTTTAGGATTTTTAAACAGATATACCTTTTTACCTTTTAAATTCATTCCTCTTCTTTTCCGACAAGTTAAATCTGTGTTCAAGTAAATGTATATTTTTATTTTAAATAATAATAAATACATTTTAATTTAATTGGGGCGGTATTGCTCGGTTGGTAGAGTGGCCGTGCCAGCAACTTGAGGGTTGCAGGTTCGATTCCCGCTTCCGCCATCCTAGTCACTGCCGTTGTGTCCTTGGGCAAGGCACTTTAGCCACCTGCTCCCAGTGCCACCCACACTGGTTTAAATGTAACTTAGATATTGGGTTTCACTATCTAAAGCGCTTTGAGTCACTAGAGAAAAAGCGCTATATAAATATAATTCACTTCGCTTCACAATTCTTCATTTTAGCTTCTGTTTTTTCGACGAAGAATATTTATGAAATATTTCTTCAAACTTATTATGATTAAAATAAAAAAAAAATCGGGCAAAGCTCAAAAATCTGTAGAATCAAATTTAAATCTTATTTGAAAGTCTTTTGAATTTCTTTTAAAATTTTTGTTCTGGAAAATGTAAAATAAATAATGATTTGTCTTTGTTAAAAATACAGCATGGTCCAATTTGTTATATATTCTAACAAAGGGCAGATTGGATTTTAACCTATTTAAAACATGTCATCAAAGTTCTAAAATTAATCTTAATCAGGAAAAATTACAAATGATGTTCCATAAATGTTTTTTTTTATTTTTTCCAAAAGATTCGAATTAACTTGTTTTTTTCTTCTTTTTTTCGGTTGAATTTTGAAGTTTAAAGAGTCGAAATTGAAGTTACAGTATGTTTCAAATTTGATTTTCGTGTTTTTCTCCTCTTTTAAACCGTTTAATTAAGTGTTTTTTTCATAATGTATTCCCTACAAAAAACTTTCCGTAGAAGGAAAAAAAAAAGTATGACGGAATGACAGACAGAAATACCCTTTTTTTGTGTGGATATTTATCTATTTCTGTATATATTTATTGTGAGAAATCATTAAGATGATCTGTGTTTCCACAAAGATAAATATCATTAATTATTAATAATAACAGAGTTAAAGGTAAATTGAGCAAATTGGCTATTTCTGGCAATTTATTTAAGTGTGTATCAAACTGGTAGCCCTTCGCATTAATCAGTACCCAAGAAGTAGCTCTTGCTTTCAAACAATGTAACAAGGTTTTCCAAAATAAAATCAACTCAAGTTGCGGAAAAAAAAAAAATGCCAACATGGCACTGCCATATTTATTATTGAAGTCACAAAGTGCATTATTTTTTTTTGAACATGCCTCAAAACAGCAGCTTGGAATTTGGGACACGTGTGTGTGTAAAGGCCGTAGATATTATGCGACTGGGACGGCATGCAAAGGCAGTGTCTTTAGGGTTTAATGGCGCTCTGTACTTCTCCTTAAGTTCGTGTACCGAAACCGATAATTTCCGATATTACATTTTAAAGCATTTATCGGCCGATAATATCGGCAGTCCGATATTATCGGACATCTCTACTTTATGTACACATTTTCGACGTCCTGTCCAATACTTGATCGTAATTGATCTGCCGGGGGTGTATATTGTCGCGTCCCGGAAGAGTTAATGCTGCAAGGGGTTCTGGGTATTTGTTATGTTGTGTTTATGTTGTGTTACGGTGGCGGATGTTCTCCTGAAATGGGTTTGTCATTCTTGTTTGGTGTGGGTTCACAGTGTGGCGCATATTTGTAACAGTGTTAAAGTTGTTTATACAGCCACCCTCAGTGTGACATGTATGGCTGTTGACCAAGTATGCTTTGCATTCACTTGTGTGTGTGTAAAGGCCGTAGATATTATGCGACTGGGCCGGCACGCAAAGGCAGTGTCTTTAGGGTTTAATGGCGCTCTGTACTTCTCCTTAAGTTCGTGTACTGAAACCGATAATTTCCGATATTACATTTTAAAGCATTTATCGGCCGATAATATCGGCAGTCCGATATTATCGGACATATCTACTTTATTTACACATTTTCGACATCCTGTCCAATACTTGATCGTAGTTGATTTGCAGTGGGTGTATATTTTCGCGTCCCGGAGGAGTTAGTGCTGCAAGGGTTTCTGGGTATTTGTTCTGTTGTGTTTATGTTGTGTTACGGTGGCGGATGTTCTCCTGAAATGGGTTTGTCCTTCTTGTTTGCTGTGGGTTCACAGTGTGGCGCATATTTGTAACAGTGTTAAAGTTGTTTATACGGCCATCCTCAGTGTGACCTGTATGGCTGTTGACCAAGTATGCCTTGCATTCACTTGTGTGTGTGTAAAAGTCGTAGATATTTTGCGACCAGTCCGGCACGCAAAGGCAGTGTCTTTAAGGTTTAATGGCGCTCTGTACTTCTCCTTAAGTTCGTGTACCGAAACCGATAATTTCCGATATTACATTTTAAAGCATTTATCGGCCAATAATATCGGCAGTCCGATATTATCGGACATCTCTACTTTATTTACACATTTTCGACGTCCTGTCCATTACTTGTTCGCAATTGATCTGCAGGGGGTGTATATTGTCGCGTCCCGGAAGAGTTAGTGCTGCAAGGGATTCTGGGTATTTGTTCTGTTGTGTTACGGTGCCGGATGGTCTCCCAAAATGTGTTTGTCATTCTTGTTTGCTGTGGGTTCACAGTGTGGCGCATATTTGTAACAGTGTTAAAGTTGTTTATACGGCCACCCTCAGTGTGACCTGTATGGCTGTTGACCAAGTATGCCTTGCATTCACTTGTGTGTGTGTAAAAGCCGTAGATATTATGCGACTGGGCCGGCATGCAAAGGCAGTGTCTTTAGGGTTTAATGGCGCTCTGTACTTCTCCCTACGTATGTGAACCGAAACCGATAATTTCCGATATTACATTTTAAAGAATTTATCGGCCGATAACATCGGCACTCCGATATTATCGGACATCCCTACTTTATGTACACATTTTCGACGTCCTGTCCAATACTTGATCGTAATTGATCTGCAGGGGGTGTATATTGTTGCGTCCCGGAATAGTTAGTGCTGCAAGGGGTTCTGGGTATTTGTTCTGTTGTGTTACGTTGCCGGATGGTCTCCCAAAATGTGTTTGTCATTCTTGTTTGCTGTGGGTTCACAGTGTGGCGCATATTTGTAACAGTGTTAAAGTTGTTTATACGGCCACCCTCAGTGTGACCTGTATGGCTGTTGACCAAGTATGCCTTGCATTCACTTGTGTGTGTGTGTAAAATCCGTAGATATTATGCGACTGGGCCGGCGTGCAAAGGCAGCGTCTTTAAGGTTTAATGGCGCTCTGTACTTCTCCTTACGTCCGTGTACCGAAACTGATAATTTCCGATATTACATTTTAAAGCATTTATCGGCCGATAATATCGGCAGTCCGATATTATCGGACATCTCTACTTTATGTACACATTTTCGACGTCCTGTCCAATACTTGATCGTAATTGATCTGCCGGGGGTGTATATTGTCGCGTCCCGGAAGAGTTAATGCTGCAAGGGGTTCTGGGTATTTGTTATGTTGTGTTTATGTTGTGTTACGGTGGCGGATGTTCTCCTGAAATGGGTTTGTCATTCTTGTTTGGTGTGGGTTCACAGTGTGGCGCATATTTGTAACAGTGTTAAAGTTGTTTATACAGCCACCCTCAGTGTGACATGTATGGCTGTTGACCAAGTATGCTTTGCATTCACTTGTGTGTGTGTAAAGGCCGTAGATATTATGCGACTGGGCCGGCACGCAAAGGCAGTGTCTTTAGGGTTTAATGGCGCTCTGTACTTCTCCTTAAGTTCGTGTACTGAAACCGATAATTTCCGATATTACATTTTAAAGCATTTATCGGCCGATAATATCGGCAGTCCGATATTATCGGACATATCTACTTTATTTACACATTTTCGACATCCTGTCCAATACTTGATCGTAGTTGATTTGCAGTGGGTGTATATTTTCGCGTCCCGGAGGAGTTAGTGCTGCAAGGGTTTCTGGGTATTTGTTCTGTTGTGTTTATGTTGTGTTACGGTGGCGGATGTTCTCCTGAAATGGGTTTGTCCTTCTTGTTTGCTGTGGGTTCACAGTGTGGCGCATATTTGTAACAGTGTTAAAGTTGTTTATACGGCCATCCTCAGTGTGACCTGTATGGCTGTTGACCAAGTATGCCTTGCATTCACTTGTGTGTGTGTAAAAGTCGTAGATATTTTGCGACCAGTCCGGCACGCAAAGGCAGTGTCTTTAAGGTTTAATGGCGCTCTGTACTTCTCCTTAAGTTCGTGTACCGAAACCGATAATTTCCGATATTACATTTTAAAGCATTTATCGGCCAATAATATCGGCAGTCCGATATTATCGGACATCTCTACTTTATTTACACATTTTCGACGTCCTGTCCATTACTTGTTCGCAATTGATCTGCAGGGGGTGTATATTGTCGCGTCCCGGAAGAGTTAGTGCTGCAAGGGATTCTGGGTATTTGTTCTGTTGTGTTACGGTGCCGGATGGTCTCCCAAAATGTGTTTGTCATTCTTGTTTGCTGTGGGTTCACAGTGTGGCGCATATTTGTAACAGTGTTAAAGTTGTTTATACGGCCATCCTCAGTGTGACCTGTATGGCTGTTGACCAAGTATGCCTTGCATTCACTTGTGTGTGTGTAAAAGCCGTAGATATTATGCGACTGGGCCGGCATGCAAAGGCAGTGTCTTTAGGGTTTAATGGCGCTCTGTACTTCTCCCTACGTATGTGAACCGAAACCGATAATTTCCGATATTACATTTTAAAGAATTTATCGGCCGATAACATCGGCACTCCGATATTATCGGACATCCCTACTTTATGTACACATTTTCGACGTCCTGTCCAATACTTGATCGTAATTGATCTGCAGGGGGTGTATATTGTTGCGTCCCGGAATAGTTAGTGCTGCAAGGGGTTCTGGGTATTTGTTCTGTTGTGTTACGTTGCCGGATGGTCTCCCAAAATGTGTTTGTCATTCTTGTTTGCTGTGGGTTCACAGTGTGGCGCATATTTGTAACAGTGTTAAAGTTGTTTATACGGCCACCCTCAGTGTGACCTGTATGGCTGTTGACCAAGTATGCCTTGCATTCACTTGTGTGTGTGTGTAAAATCCGTAGATATTATGCGACTGGGCCGGCGTGCAAAGGCAGCGTCTTTAAGGTTTAATGGCGCTCTGTACTTCTCCTTACGTCCGTGTACCGAAACTGATAATTTCCGATATTACATTTTAAAGCATTTATCGGCCGATAATATCGGCAGTCCGATATTATCGGACATCTCTACTTTATTTACACATTTTCGACATCCTGTCCTTTACTTGTTCGCAATTGATCTGCAGTGGGTGTATATTGTCGCTTCCTGGAAGAGTAAGTGCTGCAAGGGGTTCTGGGTATTTGTTCTGTTGCGTTACGGTGCCGGATGGTCTCCCGAAATGTGTTTGTCATTCTTGTTTGCTGTGGGTTCACAGTGTGGCGCATATTTGTAACAGTGTTAAAGTTGTTTATACGGCCATCCTCAGTGTGACCTGTATGGCTGTTGACCAAGTATGCCTTGCATTCACTTGTGTGTGTGTAAAAGTCGTAGATATTTTGCGACTAGTCCGGCACGCAAAGGCAGTGTCTTTAAGGTTTAATGGCGCTCTGTACTTCTCCCTACGTATGTGTACCGAAACCGATAATTTCGGATAATATCGGCAGTCCGATATTATCGGATATCTCTACTTATTTTAGATGTTTTGTTCAGACTTTTTGATGATGACCGTCATTATTAGCCCTTACATTGTTGCCTCTCTTTGCTGATTGGTTGGAAGACATCTTATGTTCCACTGACTCGTGCCAAATTCAAGCACAAGTGGGCAAATGTGGTTTAAATCAGAATGCAGGATGATGATGTCATAAAAGCGGGTGTTGTGTCCGGCCAATGTGTGTGTGTGTGTGTGTGTGTGTGTGTGTGTGTGTGTGTGTGTCCATTACAGAGATGCTGTCCCGCGAGCCGTCAGGCCTGTACGTCCAGGAGAAGGTGACGTCCTCAGAGGTCCAGCGCCAGGAAAAGAAGGAGCAGGAGAGCCGCACGTCCGAGCCCACCAGGGCGTGGCGCTCCCAGCCCGTGTAGATCACGATGGCCTCAGACTTTTCGGGCACTAGAGGGTGAGGAGGATGAGTACATGACGGTCATGATTACACACTTTGTGTGTACACTATACTAGTGGGTCAAATGCCATCCATCCATCCATTTTATACCACTTTTCCCTTTTGGGATGGGGGGGGGGGGGGGTGCTGGATCCTATCTCAGCTGCAATCGGGCGGAAGGCGGTTCTACACACTGGACAAGTCGCCACCTCATCACACGCTAACACAGATAGACAGACAACATTCACACACTAGTGACCATTTAGTGTTGCCAATCAACCTATCCCCAGGTGCATAACTTTGGAGGTGGGAGGGGCCTATCCCCAGGTGCATGTCTTTGGAGGTGGGAGGGGCCTATCCCCAGGTGCATGTCTTTGGAGGTGGGAGGGGCCTATCCCCAGGTGCATGACTTTGGAGGTGGGAGGAAGCCGGAGTACCCGGAGTAGAACCCACGCAGTCACGGGGAGAACATGCAAACTTCCACACAGAAAGACCCCGAGCCCGGGATCGAACTCAGGACTACTCAGGACCTTGGTATTGTGAGGCACATGCACTAACCCCTGCCTTACCGTGCTGCCCGTTGGTCAAATTATTATTTTTTTTTAATTCAGACCAATAACACCTCGGAATTTGGATTAATCATGTTTAATCACACGTTATTTACCCGCCTGCAAAATTACAATGAACTTTAAAAAACAAAAAACAAAGAGCCCAATATTTGGACATAAATCCACTATGCACAGTTAATGTAAAGGGGCACAAATCTGCATGACTAACGTGATAATTTTTTGTGATTAATCACATTCTCTAATTTATAATAAACGATTCACCCCTATTCAATATCCCACACTAATACCCCACTGTGCAATACGTCCGACACTGATTGTTATTTATTACTTTGCTACTCTTGTCTTGCTCTGTATTTTCTACAGTATGTTGTATAATCTACAGGATTGCTTCTCATTTTTAGTGGATAGTAGTGTATTTCAAATGTTATTTTTATTTTCTTTATTACCGTATTTTTCGGATTATAAGTCGCAGTTTTTTTTTCATAGTTTGGCCGGGGGTGCGACTTATACTCAGGAGCGACTTATGTGTGAAATTATTAACACATTACTGTAAAATATCAAATAATATTATTTAGCTCATTCACGTAAGAGACTAGACGTATAAGATTTAATCGGATTTATCGATTAGGAGTGACAGATTGTTTGGTAAACATAAAGCATGTTATAGTTATTTGAATGACTCTTACCATAATATGTTAGGTTAACATAGCAGGCACCTTCTCTGTTGGTTATTTATGCGTCATATAACGTACACTTATTCAGCCTGTTCACTATTATTTATTTTAAATTGCCTTTCAAATGTCTATTCTTGGTGTTAGGTTTTATCAAATACATTTCCCCCAAAAATGCGACTCATATATGTTTTTTTCCTTCTTTATCATGCATTTTCGGCAGGTGCGACTTATACTCCGAAAAATACGGTACCTATTGTGCAATTTATTTATTTTTATCCCATATTTGTTCCCACTAACGCACATTGAGTTGGAGTCCTTAATCTAATTATATGCGAATATAATGACAATAAAGTCCGTTTTCTGCGATGAGGTGGCGACTTGTCCAGGGCGTACCCCGCCTTCCGCCCGATTGTAGCTGAGATAGGCGCCAGCGCCCCCCGCGACCCCAAAAGGGAATAAGCGGTAGAAAATTGATGGATGGATAAAGTCTGTTCCGTATACATCAGTTTTGGCTTGTTTGACTCGTGATTTTTTTTTTCTTTTCACTTTTTATTCAAAACAAAAACTAAAAATAGACAATGTAAATGTGTAGGGACGTACCACACTGCACTATGATAGTGCAGGTGTTCTCAAACGGGGGTATGTGTACCCCTGGGGGTACGTGGGATTTTTTTTTAAATATTCTAAAAATAGCAACAATTAAAAAAACCTTTATAAATACATTTATTGAATAATACTTCAACAAAATATGAATGTAAGTTCATAAACTGTGAAAAGAAATACAACAATGCAATATTCGGTGTTGACAGCTCGATTTTATGTGGATATGTTCAATAAATATTGATGTTAAAGATTTTTTTTTTTGTGAAGAAATGTTGAGAATGAAGTTGATGAATCCAGATGGATCTTTATTACAATCCCAAGTTGATGATTACTTCTATGTGTAGAAATATTTACTTATAATTGAATCACTTGTTTATTTTTATTTTTGCATATAACTAGAAATATTTTTTTTAAAATCCCAGTACTCTGGAATGCCCTCCCGGTAACAGTTCGAGATGCCACCTCAGTAGAAGCATTTAAGTCTCACCTTAAAACTCATTTGTATACTCTAGCCTTTAAATAGACTCCCTTTTTAGACCAGTTGATCTGCCGTTTCTTTTCTTTTTCTTCTATGTCTCACTCTCCCTTGTGGAGGGGGTCCGGTCCGATCCGGTGGCCATGTACTGCTTGCCTGTGTATCGGCTGGGGACATCTCTGCGCTGCTGATCCGCCTCCGCTTGGGATGGTTTCCTGCTGGCTCCGCTGTGAACGGGACTCTCGCTGCTGTGTTGGATCCGCTTTGGACTGGACTCTCGCGACTGTGTTGGATCCATTGTGGATTCAACTTTCACAGTATCATGTTAGACCCGCTCGACATCCATTGCTTTCCTCCTCTCCAAGGTTCTCATAGTCATCATTGTCACCGACGTCCCACTGGGTGTGAGTTTTCCTTGCCCTTATGTGGGCCTACCGAGGATGTCGTGGTGGTTTGTGCAGCCCTTTGAGACACTAGTGATTTAGGGCTATATAAGTAAACACTGATTGATTGATTGATTTTTCAACAACTTTTAAGTTATTTTTTTATCTATTTTTTCCAAATAGTTCAAGAAAGACCACTACAAATGAGCAATATTTTGCACTGTTAAACAATTTAATAAATCAGAAACTGATGACAAAGTGCTGTATTTTACTACTATATCACTTTTTTTCAACCAAAAATGCTTTGCTCTGATTAGGGGGTACTTGAATTTGAAAAAAATTCACCGGAAAAAAGGTTGAGAACCACTGTGAGAGTGTATACAGAACATTATTATTCCTTATTATGTCCTCGCAGATATTGAACGCGTCACTGGAGAGTGTGAACTGATGAATGATGCTAATTTGCTCTTGCACACTAAATCAATAATTGACAGCGCTGGAAATAAATGTGATGCGGGGAGATGTCAGACCTCTGCTGCAACAACTTCATTAAGTTACGTTTGTCTCCAAGCACCCACAAGCGTGCACAAATACTTTTGCGCGCCCATCTTACGCCGACATGTCAATTAAGGCAGAGAGCTAATTGAGCAATTAAAGTTCAATCAATTAATCCCTCACTCAGCCTCTCGTAACCTTTGCCTTCATCAAAAGAGAGGACGCACGTTGTCATGGCGATAAAGACAAAAGTGCACGGGTTTACCTATTCCCAGGACGACGAGCGAGGCCAGCGCCACCAGGGTCAGCATGATGGTCTGCGGCGAGCGTGGAGATTCCCACCGACACGGGAGAAAAAGGCGCACACGGCGGGAGGGTTCCACTCGGCGAGGAGTGGACAGAGATGGGTGCAGGGAGCCGGGACACCAGGGGACAGCAACGGGAGGCCTGGAAGCAGCCGGCGTGTTTATAGGCGGACACACCCCTCGCTCCCGAAGGCCAGGACCCCTCCTCCACGGGGGCAAGGGAGGACATCAGTCCACAACACACACTACCCTCACCCGGGTGGACCGGAGGGAGGGACGAGTTAACCCCTGAGGTGAAAGGTCACTTGAAAACCAGCATTTTTCATTTTTTTTTGGCTTCTTGGATGTGACCTTGAAGGGCGCTCGCCGAACCTGCAAGGGAAAAATATTCAAAACGTGAATGAGAGGAACTAGTCAAATTAATGACAAATAGATACATGTAAAATATATCGAAATGTATATTAAAATATATATGTATTTTTTAATATTTTCAAAATGGTAATTTAATGCAAAGCTTGCAAAATAAACACATTTAAGAAAAAAAAAATGATACTTTTTGTGGTGGGAAAAAAACAATAAAATGTTTTAGCACCTTGCAAATTTGTGTTTTACGTTTCAAAAAATTTGTTTTGTTTTATTCAAAGAACTAGTAAAATTAATGACAAATACATGTGAAACGAAACGGCGTGGCGCAGTGGGAGAGTGGCCGTGTGCAACCCGAGGGTCCCTGGTTCAAATCCCACCTAGTACCAACCTCGTCACGTCCGTTGTGTCCTGAGCAAGACACTTCACCCTTGCTCCTGATGGGTGCTGGTTAGCGCCTTGCATGGCAGCTCCCTCCATCAGTGTGTGAATGTGTGTGTGAATGGGTAAATGTGGAAGTAGTGTCAAAGCGCTTTGAGTACCTTGAAGGTAGAAAAGCGCTATACAAGTACAACCCATTTATCATTTAAAAAATATGTCAAAATATATATTAAAAAATATGTATTTTTAAAAGTTTTGTAAATATTAATTTAATATAAAGCTTGCAAAATAAACAGATTTAGGAAAAAATCATCTCTACTTTTTGTGGTTAAAAAAAAAACAATAACATGGTAACGCTCCTTGCAAGTTTGTGTTTTATGATTCAAAAAATGTGTTTTTTTTAATTCAAGGAACTAGTCAAATTAATGACAAACACATACATGTGAAATATGTCAAAATACATATTAAACTTTTGTTATTTCAAAATATTTTCAAAATATGAATTTAATATAAAGCTTGCAAAATAAACACATTTAAGAAAAAAAAAATGATACTTTTTGTGGTAGAAAAAAACAATAACATGGTGACGCACCTTGCAAGTTTGTGTTTTACGATTCAAAAAATGTGTTTTGTTTTATTCAAAGAACTAGTCAAATTAATGACAAATACATACATGTGAAATATGTCAAAATATATATTACATTTTTGTTATTTTTAAATATTTTCAAAATATGAATTTAATATAAAGCTTGCAAAATAAACACATTTGGGAAAAAATTATCTCTACTTTTTGTGGTAGAAAAAAACAATAACATGGTGACGCACCTTGCAAGTTTGTGTTTTACGATTCAAAAAATGTGTTTTGTTTTATTCAAGGAACTAGTCAAATTAATGACAAATACATACATGTGAAATATGTCAAAATATATATTGAAAAAATGTGTATTTTTTAATATTTTCAAAATAGTAATTTAATGTAAAGTTTGCAAAATAAACACATTTAAGAAAAAAATAAAATACTTTTTGTGGTGGAAAACAAACAATAAAATGATTAAGCACCTTAAAAATTTGTGTTTTATGATTCAAAAAAATTGTTTTGTTTTATTCAAAGAACTAGTCAAATTAATGACAAATACATGCATGTGAAATATGTCAAAATGTATATTGAAATATATATGTATTTTTTAATATTTTAAAAATAGTAATTTAATGCAAAGCTTGCAAAATAAACACATTTAAGAAAAAAAAAAAGGATACTTTTTGTGGTAGAAAAAAACAATAACATGGTGACGCACCTTGCAAGTTTGTGTTTTACGATTCAAAAAATGTGTTTTGTTTTATTCAAAGAACTAGTCAAATTAATGACAAATACATACATGTGAAATATGTCAAAATATATATTACATTTTTGTTATTTTTAAATATTTTCAAAATATGAATTCTGTGTTGGCCCTGCGATGAGGTGGCGACTTGTCCAGGGTGTACCCCGCCTTCCGCCCGATTGTAGCTGAGATAGGCGCCAGCGCCCCCCGCGACCCCGAAAGGGAATAAGCGGTAGAAAATGGATGGATGGATGGAATTTAATATAAAGCTTGCAAAATAAACACATTTGGGAAAAAATCTATTCTACTTTTTGTGGTAAAAAAAAAACAACAACAATAAAATTATAAAGCATCTTGTAAGTTTGTGTTTTACGATTCAAAAAATGTGTTTTGTTTTATTCAAGGAACTAGTCAAATTAATGACAAATACATACATGTGAAATATATCAAAATGTATATTAAAATATATATGTATTTTTTAATATTTTCAAAATAGTAATTTAATGCAAAGCTTGCAAAATAAACACATTTAAGAAAAAAAAAAATCATACTTTTTGTGGTGGGAAAAAAACAATAAAATGATTTAGCACCTTGCAAATTTGTGTTTTACGATTCCAAAAATGTGTTTTGTTTTATTCAAAGAACTAGTCAAATTAATGACAAATACATACATGTGGAAAATGTCAAAATATATACTAAAAAATATGTACTGTTAAATATTTTCAAAATAGTAATTTTATGTAAAGCTTGCAAAATAAACACATTTAATAAAAAAAAGAAAATACTTTTTGTGGTGGAAAACAAACAAAATGATTAAGCAATTTAAAAATGGGTGTTTTATGATTCAAAAAAATTTTTTTATTCAAGGAACTAGTCAAATTAATGACAAATACATACATGTGAAATATGTCAAAATATATATTGAAAAAATGTGTATTTTTAAATATTTTCAAAATAGTAATTTAATGTAAAGCTCGCAAAATAAACACATTTGAAAAAAATAATAAAATACTTTTGTGGTGGAAAACAAACAAAATGATTAAGCACCTTAAAAATTTGTGTTTTACGATTCAAAAAAATTGTTTTGTTTTATTCAAGGAACTAGTCAAATTAATGACAAATATATAAATGTGAAACATGTCAAAAAGTATATTTAAAAAATATGTATTTTTAAATATTTTAAAAATATTGATTTAATATAAAGCTTGCAAACTAAACACATTCTGGGGGAAAAAATCCCTACTTTTTGTGGTATAAAAAAACAACAATAACATGGTAACGAACTTGCAAGTTTGTGTTTTACGATTCAAAAAATGTGTTTTGTTTTATTCAAAGAACTAGTCAAATTAATGACAAATATATAAATGTGAAATATGTCAAAAAATATATTTAAAAAAATATGTATTTTTAAATATTTTCAAAATATTGATTTAATACAGAGGGTGCAAAATAAACACATTTTGGGGGAAAAAAATCCCTACTTTTTGTGGTAAAAAAAAAACAACAACATGGTAACGAACATGCAAGTTTGTGTTTTACGATTCAAAAAATGTGTTTTGTTTTATTCAAGAAACTAGTCAAATTAATGACTAGTTCCTTGTATGAAACAAAACACATTTTTTTAATCTAATTTGCAAGGTGCTTTACCATTTTATTGTTGTTTTTTAATACATATTAAAATATTTTTATTTTGAAATATTTTCAAAATATGAATTTAAAATAAAGCTTGCAAAATAAACACATTTGGGGAAAAAAGATTTCTACTTTTTGCGGTAAAAAACAACAATAAAATGATAAAGCACCTAGAAAGTTTGTTTTACGATTCAAAAAAAGTGTTTTGTTGTATTAAAAAAAATAGTCAAATTAATGACAAATATATAAATGTGAAATATGTCAAAATGTACATTAAAACAAATTCATCTTAAATATTTTCAAAATAGTAATTTAATATAAAGCTAACAAAATAAACACGTTTGAGAAAAAAATAAATCATACTTTTTGTGGTACAAAAACAACAAAATGATAAAGAACCTTACAATTTTGTGTTTTACGATTCAAAAAGTGTGTTTTGTTGTATTCAATCATTTATTACTATTACCAACTTTCTATCAGAGAACATTTCAAGGGCCACTTTCATTAATAACTCCTTGTTGGCTGCACATTTTTCTATCACCCTGTTGAGCTCAACATTGCTCAATAGGATTCTATACTGTTCTTAAAAGACATAAACAAATAATTTTCAATAAAATTTTACAAATATATATTAAAGACTGAAATGAGATTGTGAGTGATTCGATTGTCATGCTTGGGTTGACGATTCCATTCAGAATCGGTTCTCCATTTAACCCGATTTTCGATTTAAACGGACTCTTGCGATGAATTATTTGGTATAGAAAAAAGAACGGCAGCAAGGTGCAGCAAGGGTTAGTGCATCTGCCTCACAATACAAAGGTCCTGAGTTAAATCCCTGGCTCAGAATCTTTCTGTGTGGAGTTTGCATGTTCTCCCCGTGACTGCGTGGGTTCCCTCCGGGTACTCCGGCTTCCTCCCACCTCCAAAGACATGCACCTGGGGATAGGTTGATTGGCAACACTAAATGGGCCCTAGTGTGTGAATGTTGTCTGTCTATCTGTGTTGGCCCTGCGATGAGGTGGCAACTTGTCCAGGGTGTACACCGCCTTCTGCCTGATTATAGCTGAGATAGGCACCAGCGCCCCCAAAGGGAATAAGCGGTAGAAAAATGGATGGATGGTGTTGTTTTCGAAGACTCTCCCTGTCCGTTCCTCAATGTGTGAGGCAGCACATCCCTCTGCCTCAAGTTGCCAAGGAAACATAAACCGGTGTACAAATCTGGATTTGGGCC
This sequence comes from Nerophis ophidion, assembly GCF_033978795.1. Classification (NCBI taxonomy): domain Eukaryota; kingdom Metazoa; phylum Chordata; class Actinopteri; order Syngnathiformes; family Syngnathidae; genus Nerophis; species Nerophis ophidion. Next base: position 51,266,161 of record NC_084624.1, read on the forward strand.
TTCCGCCCGAATACGGCTGCGATAGGCTCCAGAGACCCAACAGGGACAAGCGGTAGAAAATGGATGGGGGAAAAAAAATAACACAGTCAGTTAATTGTTTCCAGCTGTTTGTGTCAACATTGCCACTTTTCCCTCATTCCACTTTTTTTATTTTTGCAATTTTTGCAGAATGTGTGGCGGGCCGGTAAACGATTAGCTGCGGGCCGTAAATGGCCCCCGGGCCGCACTTTGGACACCCCTGGTGTAGAGGGAAGCGGGTGGGCGCCGGGGCCTCTCTCATTAATCGCCAAACTGAATCGCTCCTCTGTATTAACGAGAACTACAGCGCCATCTTCTGGATCCGGTCGCTTGCAAAAAGGTTGCTGTGAGTAACATAAGTATTGTTGTTTTTCGGACATTTAGGGGCAGGGTCAAACTCTGGGACGGTGGTTTACTTTCATTAGACCTAAGGTCTGAACAAAAGCCGGACTCTTTGTTGTCCCTCCCAGACCCCTGCTGGCACAATGGAGCGCGAGGGGGACGGGGCCCGGCCCTGGGGTCAATGGCGCTTTCTCTCCCCCACTCGGCCCGAGAGACAAAGACATGCATTGAACGCCCACGCCACGCGTCTCGTCGGCATGTATGAGGATTATAAGGGGCAGGGGAGGGCGGGGAGTTAAAACCGGTGCAGATGTTGGACTCACGTCTGGCTAAATGTTTCTATTAGTGTGCGAGGTGGCTGAGGAGGAGTAGAGCTGACTGAAAGCGAAAGTTAGCCAAAGTTAGCCTCATTAGTCACGTTTGCACAACTTGGAAACACCCGAGGGATGCATGAGTGATGACGGCGCGGAAAGAGTAGACACTGATGAGGAGGTCTTGATCGTCCAGGTTCCCGGCGCACCAGGTCCTGGAGGGGCTGCTGCAGTCATTTTGGCCACTCGGTGACAAATCACCTCCTTTCAAAATAGTCCGCTGACGTCAACGCTGAAGCAAATGGACCATCTGCCATCTTGTCCCCCGCTGTAGAAAAGCACACGCTTGGCTTTGATTGTTTAAATGGGACGAGACAAAGGTGGAAGATTGGGGTGTTTGGTGGCTTCTTTATGAGCTTGGCGGCTGCGGAATGTGGCGAGAGCCCAAACACTGCGGAAGTTGATCCTTGGGCTGGTGGTGATGTAGAACACTGGTGCAGGTAGGAGAGGGGACCCTGCCTAGACCGCCCAGCACTTCTAAATTGTTCTAGGAGCTGTCCATCCATCCACTTTTTTCCACTTATTCCCTTCGGGGTGCCAGGGGGCGCTGGAGCCTATCTCAGCTAAAATCAGGCGGGAGGCGGGGTACACCCGGGACAAGTCGCCACCTCATCGCAGGGCTGGTAGGAGCCATATTTCCAGACAATCTAAGGACCAGGGGCACCAGACTACTCCTTTCACTATTATTCCTTTTCTGAATACCCATCCATCCATCCATCCATCTATATTCTACCGCTTATTCCCTTCGGGGCCGCTGGAACCTATCTTAGCTAATATCGGGCGGAAGGCGGGGTACTCCCGGGACAAGTCACCCAAACATCGCAGGACTGGTAGGATCCATATTTCCAGACAATCTAAGGACCTGGGCACCAGACTACTAGTTTCAATATTATTCCTTTTTTATAAAACCCATCCATATTCTACTGCTTATTCCCTTCAGGGTCGCTAGAGCCTATCTCAGCTAATATCGGGCGGAAGGCGGGGTACACCCGGGATAAGTCGCCACCTCATCGCAGGGCTGATAGGATCCACATTTCCAGACAATCTAAGGACCAGGGGCACCAAACTACTCCTTTCACTATTATTCCTTTTTTTAAAACCCATCCATCCATATTGTACCGCTTATTCCCTTCGGGGTCGCTGGACCCTATCTCAGCTAATATCAGGCGTAAGGCCGTGTACACCCGGGACAATTCGCCACCTCATCGCAGGGATGATAGGATCCATATTTCCAGACAATCTAAGGACCAGGAGCACCAGACTACTCCTTTAACTATTATTCCTTTTTGAAAACCTATCCATATTCTACCGCTTATTCCCTTTAGGGTCGCGGGGGGCACTGGAGCCTGACTCAGCTAAAATCGGGCGAAAGGCGGGGTACACCCGGGACAAGTCGCCACCTGATCGCAGGGCTGTTCTAGGAGCCATATTTCCAGACCATCTAAGGACCAGGGTCACCAGACTACTCCTTTCACTATTATTCCTTTTTTCAAAACCCATCCATCCATATTCTACCGCTTATTCCCTTCGGGGTCGCTGGACCCTATCTCAGCTAATATCGGGCGGAAGACGGGGTACACCCGGGACAAGTCGCCACCTCATTGCAGGGCTGATAGGATCCATATTTCCAGACAATCTAAGGACCAGGGGCACCACACTACTCGTTTCAATATTATTCCTTTTTTGAAAATCCATCCATATTCTACCGCTTAATTCCTTCAGGGTCGCTGGAGCCTATCTCAGCTAATATCGGGCGGAAGGCGGTCGTACATCGCCACCTGATCGCAGGGCTGTTCTAGGAGCCATATTTCCAGACCATCTAAGGACCAGGGGCACCAAACTACTCCTTTCACTATTATTCCTTTTTTTAAAACGCATCCATCCATATTGTACCGCTTATTCCCTTCGGGGTCGTTGGACCCTATCTCAGCTAATATCGGGCGTAAGGCGGTGTACACCATGGACAAGTCGCCACTCATCACAAGGCTGTTTTAGGAGCCATATTTCCAGACAATCTAAGGACCAGGGGCACCAGACTACTCCTTTCACTATTATTCCTGTTTGAAAACCCATCCGTCCATCCATATTCTACCGCTTATTCCCTTTAGGGTAGTGGGGGTCACTGGACCCTATCTCAGCTAATATCGGGCGGAAGGCGGGGTACACCCGGGACAAGTCGCCACCTGATCGCAGGGCTGTTCTAGGAGCCATATTTCCAGACAATCTAAGGACCAGGGGCACCAGACTACTCCTTTCACTATTATTCCTTTTTTGAAAACCCATCCATCCATCCATATTGTACCGCTTATTCCCTTCGGGGTCGCTGGACCCTATCTCAGCTAATATCGGGCGGAAGGCGGGGTACACCCGGGACAAGTCGCCACCTCATCGCAGGGCTGATAGGATCCATATTTCCAGACAATCTAAGGACCAGGAGCACCAGACTACTCCTTTAACTATTATTCCTTTTTGAAAACCCATCCATATTCTACCGCTTATTCCCTTTAGGGTCGCTGGAGCCTATCTCAGCTAAAATCGGGCGAAAGGCGGGGTACACCCGGGACAAGTCGCCACCTGATCGCAGGGCTGTTCTAGGAGCCATATTTCCAGACAATCTAAGGACCAGGGGCACCAAACTACTCCTTTCACTATTATTCCTTTTTTTAAAACCCATCCATCCATCCATATTCTACCGCTTATTCCCTTCGGCGTCGCTGGACCCTATCTCAGCTAATATCGGGCGGAAGGCGGGGTACACCCGGGACAAGTCGCCACTCATCACAAGGCTGTTTTAGGAGCCATATTTCCAGACAATCTAAGGACCAGAGGCACCAGACTACTCCTTTCACTATTATTCCTTTTTTGAAAACCCATCCATCCATCCATATTCTACCGCTTATTCCCTTCGGGGTCGCGGTTCCTTTTTTGAACACCAGCATTTTTTATTTTGTCAGACATATAAAGTTCTAAAAAAAAAAAGTCTTTGACAAATCGGTTTAATTTAAAAGTTAGATGGCTGAAATTTGGCTACAAAGCTTTCAAGGTTCACGGTTCAAAGTTTATTAGTCCCAGGCAGAGGACACCACAGTGAAATGCTTTTTTCCATGCTCTTCAGATATTGCGTACAGTGGGATCCAAACACTTTGAACACGTTTTTCTTCAAAATAACCTAATGGCACTTTCTGCAAAGTTCAGGGTCTCCGCAGGTTACAACAAGCCAAATGTAAGACTTTTTTTAAAGACCACAATGAATACAACTTCAAACCCATTTCACATCGATGCAGCAAAACATTCACAAAAGACTTGAAGGAAAATTGGAGGCCCAGAATTACTTGCAAAGTACATGAATGTATTCACAGCTCTTTCACATTGGAATACAAAATGCTTAACTAGGGCTGGGCGACATATCGATATAATGCGGGTTTGTCTTTGTGCGATATAGAAAATGACTATATCGTTACATTCGAGTATACATTCTCACGCAGTTGCTTTTAACTGCTGGCATTACACTGCAGGCGTTTGTCACTTTTTCTTATCTCGTTTTCTCAATAAAACAAGCGCAACTTCTTACATACGTCACATACGTATATGCCCTCGCGGAGCAAAAAGGTAGCGGCACAGCCCCAACCCACCCTCCTCTGTGGGTCGGTTGATGTAGACGGGGGTGGGGGGGTCGGGGTTGGTGGTAGCGGGGGTGTATAATGTAGCCCGCAAGAGTTAGGGATGCATGGGATACTGGGTATTTGTTCTGTTGTGTTACAGTGCGGATGTTCTCCCGAAATGTGTTTGTCATTCTTGTTTGCAGTGGGTTCACAGTGTGGCGCATATTAGTAAGAGTGTTAAAGTTATTTATATCACAACCATCATAATCATTATACTGCTGTGATTATATGCAAGTGTTCATTCAAAGCTAAGGCAAAATATCAAGATATTTATCGTGTATCGTGACATGGCCTAAAAATAGAGATAATTAAAGGAGGCCATATCGCCCAGCCCTACGCTTAACCCAACTCAAAACCACAGAACCATCTCTGTTGTAAACCAAGATTTGTTTGGAAGTCAGAATTAAAAAATTGCCCAACTAAAACTTCTGACCGGGCAGCACAGTTAGTTCCCGCTGTGTCGTTACGTTATTGCGTCCTCAAAAATCTAAACATTTCAAAGCGAGACTGAAGTTTATGCATGTTTTAAATAAAAGTAACATCAATAGAATTTTAAGACCTTCCAAAATCGTATTTAAAGGGGAACATTATCACCAAACCTATGCAAGGGTCAATATATACCTTGATGTTGCAGAAAAAAAGACCATATATTTTTTTAACCGATTTCCGAACTCTAAATGGGTGAATTTTGGCAAATTAAACGCCTTTCTGTTTATCGGTCTTTTAGCGATGAAGTCAGAACGTGACGTCACCGAGGTAACACACCCGACATTTTTATTTTCACATTACAAACACCGGGTCTCAGCTGTGTTATTTTCCGTTATTTCGAATATTTTTGGGAACCTTGGAGACATCATGCCTCGTCGGTGTGTTGTCGGAGGGTGTAACAACACTAACAGGGAGGGATTCAAGTTGCACCACTGGCAAGAAATCTGCCGCCAGACCCCCAATGAATGTACCAGAGTGTCTGCACATTTGACCAGCGATGCTAAGACAGACATGGCACAGAGATGTATGGATAACCTGCAGATGCATTTGCAACGATTAAGTCAACGAAATCACAAAGGTGAGTTTTGTTGATGTTGTTGACTTATGTGCTAATCAGACATATTTGGTCACGGCATGACTGCCAGCTAATCGATGCTAACATGCTACGCTAATCGATGCTAACATGCTATTTACGCTAGCTGTATGTACATTTGAAACTACATACCCACATTTAATGCGAAACAAACACTTACCAATCGACGGATTTAAGTTGCTCCAGTGTCACAAGATGTGAAAGTCCTGATCGTTTGGTCCGCACATTTTACCGGCGATGCTAATAAGGCAGCCATGCTATGGGCCACTTCGTTAGGTACACCCACGCTATGGCCGAATAGCGTCAATAGCTATTCACTCAATAGCTTCAATTTCGTTTTCGCTATCTGCCTCCATACTCTGACCATCTGTTTCAATACATGCGTAATCTGTTGAATCGCTTAAACCGCTGAAATCCCAGTCTGAATCCGAGCTAATGTCGCTATATCTTGCTGTGGTAACCGCCATGTTGTTTGTATTGGCAGCCCTGTATGACGTCACAGGGAAATGGATAGTAGTTTCGAAGATAGCGAAAATAAGGCACTTTAAAGCTTTATTTAGGGATATTCCGGGACCGGTAAAATTTTGAGAAAAACTTCAAAAAATACAACAAGCCACTGGGAACTGATTTGTATTGTTTTTAACCCTTTTGAAATTGTGATAATGTTCCCCTTTAAGAGAATTGTAGACATTTTAAGGCCTTAAATTCAAACTTTCGGATTTTTTTAGACGTGTTAAAACCCCGCGGATACACTGACAGTATTCCAAAGAGGAGATATTAATTTACTCTACACTTTACCCCTTTAAACGCCATTGTAACATATTTTTTAATACACTGAAAACTCGACATGTTAAAATGCTTTTAAAATGCCGGCATAGCTCGGTTGGTAGAGTGGCCGTGCCAGCAACTTGAGGGTTGCAGGTTCGATTCCCGCTTGTGCCATCTTAGTTACTGCCGTTGTGTCCTTGGGCAAGACACTTTACCCACCTGCTCCCAGTGCCACCCACACTGGTTTAAATGTAACTTAGATATTGGGTTTCACTATGTAAAGCGCTTTGAGTCACTTGAGAAAGGCGCTATATAAATATAATTCACTTCACTTCACTTTTACCATAAAATCATCCATCCATCCATTTTCTACCGCTTGTCCCTTTTGGGGTCTCTGGAGCCTATCTCAGCTGCATTCAGTCGGAAGGTGGCGTACACCCTGGACAAGTCGCCACCTCATCGCAGGGCCAACACAGATAAACAGACAACATTCACACACTAGGGCCAACTTAGTGTTGCCAATCAACCTATCCCCAGGTGCAAGTCTTTGAGGAAGCCGGAGTACCCGGAGGGAACCCACGCCTTCACGGGGAGGCCATGCAAACTCCACACAGAAAGATCCCGAGCCCGGGATTGAACCCAGGTCTGCTCCAGACCTTCCTATTGAGAGGCAGATGAACTAACCACCGTGCTGCCCTGGATAAAAGCATCTCCCTTCGAAATACGAGGAAGTTGGACTTCTCAACCAGCAGTTAATGCGAGAAACGTTATTCATTCAGTTTTTGTGCACAGTTCATTCAAATTTAAACTTCGACTTAAATGCAATAAACAATAATCAAGGTGGGTCTGTAGTGCTAGAGAGCTATATAACTGTGGTTTTGAAAACGTTTTTGTGTCACTTTTCAGTGTGTCATCGGCGGTCACTCAAACGAGTATGACCATGGTCCTGGTAGGGGTGTGTCCGTTTATGGAAGATGTCTGTGTGTGACTTTGTTTAACGTGGAGAGACTGGTGCACAGACCGTCACCACACGATCCTTGACAGAATCGGGTCAGGGTCCAGTGTCATGGAGTCCAAGACAACTGGGGACCCTTTTCTGCTGCAGCCTTCTTCCGCCATCGCAGCCGTTGTGGTAGTTCTTAAATCTACCGTCTTCCGCCTGCTTCACCGGTCTTCAGTGTCCGCCCTGAGATCGGTGGGTCGTAAGTTCAAACCCTGGCCGAGTCATACCAAAGACTATAAAAATGGGACCCGTTACCTCCATGCTTGGCACTCAGCATTAAGGGTTGGAATTGGGGGTTAAATCACCAAAAATGATTCCCGGGCGTGGCACCGCTGCTGCTCACTGCTCCCCTCACCTCCCAGGGGGTGATCACGGGTGATGGGTCAAAAGCAGAGAATAATTTTGCCACATCTAGTAATTGTGTGACAATCATTGGTACTTTAACTTCATCGTATCTCTGGCTAGGTGTTAGAATACTTATGTATAGATTATCACACTAATTTTAGTATGCTTAAAAGTCTGTTGCTTTAGTTATTAGCTATTGTGCTCATGTTAGACTTTTTCTAATTTATGTAAGGACAAAACTTCTTGTCTGAGGGGTGGCCTCAGCCACAGATGTTATCTTTGTTTTAGCCCGCCAACAGCCAAGGACTTAAAGGACCTCAACGAAGATAAGATGACAGCACGCAGACGAAGCAGAAACTTCAAGGACCTCAACGAAGATAAGATGACGACACACAGACGAAGCGGGGACAAGGCAAAATCACAAGGCCCCCTGCCCATTCCGTCACGTACTGTGCGTCCTGGACCTGCTTTGCATAGTATATGTGACCACTCCTTTTAGAGGCGGCCTCAGTGATGTTGATTTTGGAACTCTGAATAAACAGGGACGCGGGAGCTGAAACTTAGAGCAAGACTGTGACTACGTGTTCAGCGCCATGCGTTCTCCTCATGAGCTATATTGAACTCTGTCTCTGCTTGGTTCTTTGCTTCTTGTCTGATTAATAGATGTCATCAGTGTTTGAACCCGACACGAGGGGGCAGTCAAATACTAGGCCTTTGCCAAGAGCCATCTGGGGTAACAGTAGTAAAGGGGTTAACCTCCTAGTGCCCCATGACCCCAGAGAGGAGCCTCCACTAAGCCCAGAACTGTCAGTGTGTATTCCCCCACTAAACCACTAGATGGTGACAAACAATGTGGTTATGTAACTTTAAATGCATGGAGTCTTCGTTATTTACGCCAGAGCGTAGGGCAAGATTGTGACTAGGTGTTCAGCGCCATGCGTTCTCCTCATGAGCTATATTGAACTCTGTCTCTGCTTGGTTCCTTGCTTCTTGTCTGATTAATAGATGTCATCAGTGTTTGAACCCCACACGAGGGGGAAGTCATTTACTAGGCCTTTGCTAAGGGCCATCTGGGGTAACAGTAGTAAAGGGGTTAACCTCCTAGTGCCCTAGGACCCTATAGAGGAGCCTCCACTACTGGATGCACTTTAACGTCATGCCCAGGACTGTCAGTGTGTATTGCCCCACTAAACCACTAGATGGTGACAAACAATGTGGTTATGTAACTTTAAATGCATGGAGTCTTCGTTATTTACGCCAGAGCGTAGGGCAAGATTGTGACTAGGTGTTCAGCGCCATGCGTTCTCCTCATGAGCTATATTGAACTCTGTCTCTGCTTGGTTCCTTGCTTCTTGTCTGATTAATAGATGTCATCAGTGTTTGAACCCCACACGAGGGGGAAGTCATTTACTAGGCCTTTGCTAAGGGCCATCTGGGGTAACAGTAGTAAAGGGGTTAACCTCCTAGTGCCCTAGGACCCTATAGAGGAGCCTCCACTACTGGATGCACTTTAACGTCATGCCCAGGACTGTCAGTGTGTATTGCCCCACTAAACCACTAGATGGTGACAAACAATGTGGTTATGTAACTTTAAATGCATGGAGTCTTCGTTATTTACGCCAGAGCGTAGGGCAAGATTGTGACTAGGTGTTCAGCGCCATGCGTTCTCCTCATGAGCTATATTGAACTCTGTCTCTGCTTGGTTCCTTGCTTCTTGTCTGATTAATAGATGTCATCAGTGTTCGAACCCCACACGAGGGGGAAGTCATTTACTAGGCCTTTGCTAAGGGCCATCTGGGGTAACAGTAGTAAAGGGGTTAACCTCCTAGTGCCCTAGGACCCTATAGAGGAGCCTCCACTACTGGATGCACTTTAACGTCATGCCCAGGACTGTCAGTGTGTATTGCCCCACTAAACCACTAGATGGTGACCAACAATGTGGTTATGTAACTTTAAATGCATGGAGTCTTCGTTATTTACGCCAGAGCGTAGGGCAAGATTGTGACTAGGTGTTCAGCGCCACGCATTCTCCTCATGAGCTGTATTGAACTCTGTCCATGCTTGGTTCCTTGCTTCTTGTCTGATTAATAGAGATCATCAGTGTTTGAACCCCACACGAGGGGGAAGTCATTTACTAGGCCTTTGCTAAGGGCCATCCGGGGTAACAGTAGTAAAGGGGTTAACCTCCTAGTGCCCTAAGACCCTATAAAGGAGCCTCCACTGCCGGATGCACTTTAACGTCATGCCCAGGACTGTCAGTGTGTATTCCCCCACTAAACCACTGGATCAGGGGTCTCAAACTCAATTTACCTGGGGGCTATTGGATGCAGAGTCTGGGTGAGGCTGGGTCGCAAGAAAAGATTTCTTAAATGTTTGCATACTCCTCAGCATTTTTAGTTGTATAATGACGTATCAAATTGTATTCTTTGTGCACCACAACTTTACATTCACACACTAGGGACCATTTATGGTTGCCAATCAACCTAACCCCAGGTGCATGTCTTTGGAGGTTGGAGGAAGCCGGAGTACACAGGGAGAACATCCAAATTCCACACAGAGCGCTTAAAGTCCCCTTTAAGACATACTGCAGGTGTCAAACTCAAGGCCCACATAATATTAAAAGGGTCATATCATGATTTTTTTTTCACTTCCGTGTGGTCCACAGAACAAGTAATAGTGGTGCTTAGCTCAAAATTGCGCAGAGATTTTTTTTTCACAGATCATCTTTGAGCCGCCTTCTGACAGTCTCTTCAGAACGGGCTGTTATTTACGTGACTACGACTTCCTGCAGGCCAAGCACCCTTTGACTGTGTTTCCACCCCATCAGCCACGTTGTAGTTTTTAGAACTTCCAGATCGAGTCTACTGACAGACATAAATTACAAAACCAGTGAAGTTGGCATGTTGTGTAATTTGTAAATAAAAACAGAATTCAATGATTTGCAAATCCTTTTTAACTTATATTCAATTGAATGGACTGAAAATACAAAGATATTTAATGTTCGAACTGAGAAATATTTTTTTTTCCGTGCAAATACTCATTAACCTAGAATTTCATGGCAGCAACACATTGCAAAAAAGTTGTCACAGGGGCATTTTTACCACTATGTTACCTGGCCTTTCCTTTTAACACCACTCTGTAAACTTTTGGGAACTGAGGAGACCAATTTTTGAAGCTTTTCAGGTTGAATTATTTCTTGCTTGATGTACATCTTAAGTTGTGGTATTTTGCGCTTCATAATGCGTCACACATTTTTAATGGGAGACAGGTCTGGACAACAGACAGTCCGGTCTACTACCCGCACTCTTTTACTACGAAGCCACACTGTTGTAACACATGGCTTGGCATTGTCTTGCTGAAATAAGCAGGGGCGTCTATGATAACGTTGCTTGGATGGCAACATATGTTGCTCCAAAACCTGTACGTACCTTTCAGCACTAATGGGGCCTTTGCGGATGTGTAAGTTACCCATGCCTTGGGCACTAATACACCCCCACACCATAACAGATGCTGGCTTTTGAACTTTGCGCTTATAACAATCCAGATTGTTTTTTTTTGTCTTTGGTCCGGAGGACACAACGTCCACAGTTTCTAAAAAACAATTTGAAATGTGGACTTGTCAAACCACAGAACACGTTTCCACTTTGCATCAGTCCATCTTAGATGAGCATGGGCCCAGCAAAGCCGGCGGCGTTTCTGGGTGTTGTTGATAAATGGCTTTGGCTTTGCATAGTAGAGTTTTACTTTGCATTTACAGATGTAGCGACGAACTGTAGTTACTGACAGCGGTGTTCCGAAGTGTTCCTGAGCCCATGTGGTGATATCCTTTACACACTGATGTCACTATTTGGTGCAGTACTGCTTTGCGCCTATAACAATCCGGATGGTTCTTTTTTGTCTTTGGTCTGGAGGACACAACGTCCACAGTTTCTAAAAACAATTTGAAACGTGGACTTGTCAAACCACGGAACACGTTTCCACTTTGCATCAGTCCATCTTAGATGAGCATGGGCCCAGCAAAGCCGGCGGCGTTTCTGGGTGTTGTTGATAAATGGCTTTGGCTTTGCATAGTAGAGTTTTACTTTGCATTTACAGATGTAGCGACGAACTGTAGTTACTGACAGCGGTTTTCCGAAGTGTTCCTGAGCCCATGTGGTGATATCCTTTACACACTGATGTCACTTTTTGGTGCAGTACTGCTTTGCGCCTATAACAATCCGGATGGTTCTTTTTGTCTATGGTCCGGAGGACACAACGTCCACAGTTTCTAAAAAACAATTTGAAATGTGGACTTGTCAAACCACAGAACACGTTTCCACTTTGCATCAGTCCATCTTAGATGAGCATGGGCCCAGCAAAGCCGGCGGCGTTTCTGGGTGTTGTTGATAAATGGTTTTGGCTTTGCATAGTAGAGTTTTACTTTGCATTTACAGATGTAGCGACGAACTGTAGTTACTGACAGCGGTTTTCCGAAGTGTTCCTGAGCCCATGTGGTGATATCTTTTACACACTGATGTCACTATTTGGTGCAGTACTGCTTTGCGCCTATAACAATCCGGATGGTTCTTTTTTGTCTTTGGTCTGGAGGACACAACGTCCACAGTTTCTAAAAACAATTTGAAACGTGGACTTGTCAAACCACAGAACACGTTTCCACTTTGCATCAGTCCATCTTAGATGAGCATGGGCCCAGCAAAGCCGGCGGCGTTTCTGGGTGTTGTTGATAAATGGCTTTGGCTTTGCATAGTAGAGTTTTACTTTGCATTTACAAATGTAGCGACGAACTGTAGTTACTGACAGTGGTTTTCTGAAGTGTTCCTCAGCCCATGTGGTGATATCCTTTACACGCTGATGTCACTTTTTGGTGCAGTACTGCTTGAAGGACCGAAGGTCCGTAATATCACCTCTTATATGCAGTGATTTCTCCAGATTCTTTGAAACTTTTGATGATATAACAGACCGGAGATGGTGAAATCCCTAAATTCCTTGCAATAGCTGGTTGAGAAATGTTGCTCTTAAACTGTTCGACAATTTGCTCACGCATTTGTTCACAAAGTGGTGACCCTTGCCCCATCCTTGTTTGTGAATGACAGAGCAGTTCATGGAGGCTGCTTTTAAACCCAATCATGGCACCGACCTGATCCCAATTAGCCTGTTGGATGTTCCAAATAAGTGTTTGATGAGCATCCCTCAACGTTCTCAGTCTTTTTTGCCACTTGTGCCAGCTTTTTAGAAACATGTTGCAGGCATCAAATTCCAAATGAGCTAAAATGTGCAAAAAATAAAGTTTTGCAGTTCAAACATTAAATATATTGTCTTTGCAGTCTATTCAATTGAATATAGGAATAAAAGGATTTGCAAATCATTGTATTCTGTTTTTATTTACCATTTACATGACGTGCCAACCTCACTGGTTTTGGGATTTGTAGAATGACACGCTGTTTTATATTAAAAATGGCAGCAGCGCAGGATTTTTAGCATGCATGTGCATGTATGAGCCAGTGTGCCTCACAACAGGGGGATAGAGAAAAAGAAGGAACTTGTTGACTAAAACTCTGGACTACAACTGAATAAAAACGGCAAAGGCGGACAAAGCTTTTTGGGGAACCTAAACCGTAGAGATATTCGCTGATAAACTAAGGCAAAAGACGTCACTTAAGTAGCAAATTCCAAACAACCTGTTTGGAGCAATATTGTTAAAAAGGTACGATTGTTTTATTTCCGCCACGCCTCTATAGTTTTATTTCACATTTCCGGGACATATGGGAATCCCAAGTACACAAAAACAGGTGCCAACAGGTCAGTTAAGTTGGTTTTGCATATGTCTGTAAATACTGTGTGTCAACAAAGCACATTCTGGCTAATTGTATTTATTTAAATTTTTACTGAAAAAATGTACTGCATGCAATTGCTTATCTGCGTTCAAAAGACTCCGGCTTATTAGTGATTCCTAGAGCCCAAAAAAAGTCTGCGGGCTATAGAGCGTTTTCTGTTCGGGCTCCAGTACTCTGGAATGCCCTCCCGGTAACAGTTCGAGATGCTACCTCAGTAGAAGCATTTAAGTCTCACCTTAAAACTCATCTGTATACTCTAGCCTTTAAATAGACCTCCTTTTTAGACCAGTTGATCTGCCACTTCTTTTCTTTCTCCTATGTCCCCCCCTCCCTTGTGGAGAGGGTCCGGTCCGATGACCATGGATGAAGTACTGGCTGTCCAGAGTCGAGACCCAGGATGGACCGCTCGTCGGGACCCAGGATGGACCGCTCGCCTGTATCGGTTGGGGACATCTTTACGCTGCTGATCCGCCTCCGCTTGAGATGGTTTCCTGTGGACGGGACTCTCGCTGCTGTCTTGGATCCGCTTGAACTGAACTCTCGCGGCTGTGTTGGAGCCACTATGGATTGAACTTCCACAGTATCATGTTAGACTCGCTCGACATCCATTGCTTTCGGTCCCCTAGAGGGGGGGGGGTTGCCCACATCTGAGGTCCTCTCCAAGGTTTCTCATAGTCAGCATTGTCACTGGCGTCCCACTGGATGTGAATTCTCCCTGCCCACTGGGTGTGAGTTTTCCTTGCCCTTTTGTGGGTTCTTCCGAGGATGTTGTAGTCATAATGATTTGTGCAGTCCTTTGAGACATTTGTGATTTGGGGCTATATAAATAAACATTGATTGATTGATTGATCTGTTAAACTTTAAAATCTGATCCAGCAACAAGATATTCCACGCATTTTTGTGGGTTATCAAAAATGAATACTTATCTCCTTGACTTTCGAATTCAAACTAAGTTATCTGTCAATCTGGTAGTAAAAAATATATTAATCCAACAAATTGACTACCGTAATTTTCAGACTAAAAGTCAGTTTTTTTTCATAGTTTGGCCGCGGGTTTGACTCATACTCTGGAGCGACATCTGTGTGAAATTATTAACACATTACCGTAAATTATCAAAAATTATTATTTATCTCATTCACGTATATCAGCAATCGTCACACACACACGTCAACCAATAAAAATCCGGTGGGGGCGGGTCATGGCAGAAGTGCATTGTGGGAAAAAAAAGATGCTACCTGCTACTACTTCCCTACCTACAAAAATTGATCATTTCAACATTGGTGGTAACTTATAAAAACTGAGAGGGGTTGAACATAAATGGCACCGAAAAGGAAATCACATACTTATCGTTATATATGAGTCATATAACGTTCACTTATTAAGCCTGTTTTTCCACTATTCTTTATTTATTTTAAATTGCCTTTCAAATGTCTATTATTGGTGTTGGATTTTATCAAATAAATTTCCCCCAAAAATGCGACTTATATGTTTTTTTCCCTTCTTTATTATGCATTTTTGGCCGGTGCGACACTAAGCAAAACGTGTAATGGGTCTGTTATTCATTTATATCCATTTATATTCACTGTCCCTTTGAGAGCAGCCATAATTGCGATGTAACCAATAAAGACTTTATTATTTGTGGTGCACGCTGCATCCAAACCTCTAGTGAAATATAATGTTTCACCTTCCAGGGGCGTTAGACTTATTGCCACCTCAGGAGCGCAAGGGACAAAAGTATTTAAAGTTGATGGGAGAATACGCATAAGGCCAGATTTGACAGAGAACATCCACATTTAGCTGTTTTGTTGTTGTTGTTGTCCTGTCCAGCTTTTTAGGCAAATCATACACAAACCCCGTTTCCGTACGAGTTGGGAAATTGTGTTGGATGTAAATATAAACAAAATACAATGATTTGCAAATACTTTTCAACCCATATTCAGTTGAATATGCTACAAAGACAACATATTTGATGTTCAAACTGATAAACATTTTGTTTTGACAAATAATCATTAACTTTAGAATGTGATGCCAGCAACACGTGGCAAAGAAGTTGGGAAAGGTGGAAATAAATACTGATAAAGTTGAGGAATGCTCATCAAACACTTATTTGGAACATCCCATAGGATGTGCTGGCTAATTGGGAACAGGTGGTTGCCATGATTGGGTATAAAAGCAGCTTCCCAAAAAAATGCTCAGTCTTTCACAAGAAAGAATGGGGCGAGGTACACCCCTTTGTCCACAACTGCGTGAGGAAATAGTCAAACAGTTTAAGAACAACGTTTCTCAAAGTGCAATTGCAAGAAATTTTGGAATTTCAACATTTACGCTCCATAATATCATCAAAAGGTTCAATGAATCTGGAGAAATCACTCCACGTAAGCGGCATGGCCAGAAACCAACATTGAATGACCGTGACCTTCGATCCCTGTATCAAAAACCGACATAAATCTCTAAAAGATATCCCCACATGGGCTCAGGAACACTTCAGAAAACCACTGTCCTAAATACAGTTTGTCGCTAAATCTGTAAGTGCAAGTTAAAGCTCTACTATGCAAAGCCAAAGCCATTTATCAACAACATCCAGAAACGCCGCCGGCTTCTCTGGGCCTGAGATCATCTAAGATGGACTGATGCAAAGTGGAAAAGTGTTCTGACGAGTCCACAATTTTGGAAATATTTACTTTACAAAAGAGAAGTGTAGGCTACTTCTCTTGTTGCTTTATTTGTATTTGACTTTATTGAATGTATTTATATTATCAATTGGTGCAGTCGGGCCGCAGCAGGCGGGTATCATCAGGCCTCCGTCAGTCGTAACGATTATGGAAACTGCGCCAGTCCAGAGGTCAAGTTTAAACTCCTGGTACGCCTGCTGTTGCTGATGAGTCCGATGTGGGAGAGGCAAACACGGCCAAATTTACTGCAGATGTAGCTGGAAGGCGCAACTGCAGGAGAGCTTGTCTTCAATCAATCAATCAATGTTTACTTATATAGCCCTAAATCACTAGTGTCTCAAAGGGCTGCACAAACCACCACGACATCCTCGGTAGGCCCACATAAGGGCAAGGAAAACTCACACCCAGTGGGACGTCGGTGACAATGATGACTATGAGAACCTTAGAGAGGAGGAAAGCAATGGATGTCGAGCGGGTCTAACATGATACTGTGAAAGTTCAATCCACAATGGATACAACACAGTCGCGAGAGTCCAGTCCAAAGAGGATCCAAGACACAGCAGCGAGAGTCCCGTTCACAGCGGAGCCAGCAGGAAACCATCCCAAGCGTAGGCGGACCAGCAGCGCAGAGATGTCCCCAGCCGATACACAGGCGAGCAGTACATGGCCATCGGATCGGACCGGACCCCCTCCACACGGGAGAGTGGGACATAGAAGAAAAAGAAAAGAAACGGCAGATCAACTGGTCTAAAAAGGGAGTCTATTTAAAGGCTACAGTATACAAATGAGTTTTAAGGTGAGACTTAAATGCTTCTACTGAGGTGGCATCTCGAACTGTTACCGGGAGGGCATTCCAGAGTACTGGAGCCCGAACGGAAAAAGCTCTATAGCCCGCAGACTTTTTTTGGGCTTTGGGAATCACTAATAAGCCAGAGTCCTTTGAACGCAGATTTCTTGCCGGGACATATGGTACAATACAATCGGCAAGATAGGATGGAGCTAGACCGTGTAGTATTTTATACGTAAGTAGTAAAACCTTAAAGTCACATCTTAAGTGCACAGGAAGCCAGTGCAGGTGAGCCAGTACAGGCGTAATGTGATCAAACTTTCTTGTTCTTGTCAAAAGTCTAGCAGCCGCATTTTGTACCAACTGTAATCTTTTAATGCTAGACATGGGGAGACCCGAAAATAATACGTTACAGTAGTCGAGGCTTGGTTCTTTTTTCATTGGCTGTGGCATGGATCTTTTCCTCCCCAGTCTTCAGCTGTTTGTGAAGGACACTGCGCCATTTGCTGCGGCAAGCCGCTGCATCTTCCCGATGTTTAGTGTTTATGTCCGGGGCTTTAATGTCCCGCTTGCAGACATCTTTGAAGTGCAGTTTTGGCTGGCCAACAGATCCCTTGCCAGAGGCAAGTTCGCCCTACAGGATGTCCTTTGGGATACGTCGATCCTCCATACGGCACGCGTGGCTGAGCCAACGCAGCCTACGTTGTCTGAGCAGCGTGAACATGGTAAGAAGACTACCTCGTACGAGGACCTGGGCATTGGTGACCTTGTCATTCCAATGGATGCCGAGGATGCGACTAAGGCAGCGCATGTGGAAAGTGTTCAGTTTGCGCTCCTGTTTGGAGTATATCGTCCATGTTTCGCTGCCATAGAGAAGAGAGCTGACAATGCAGGCTTTGTACACAGGAGTTGTCAGCTTCCGGTTCTCCCAGACGTGGGTCATGAGGCGCCCTAGGGTTGTGGCAGCTTTGCCGATACGTTTGTTGATCTCACCATCGAGGGACAGATTGTGGATCCCAGGTATGTGAATTGGTGTACGACTGCGAGATGGTACTCATAGATTGTGATGGCTGGTGGAGTATCCACTTCCTGACTTAGCACATTGGTCTTTTTTAGGCTGGTGGTAAGCCTGAAATCTTTGCAGACCTGGGAGAATCTGTCCATAAGGCACTGGAGTTCTTGTTCAGTGTGCGAAATGACTGTAGCATCATCATCAGCAAAAAGCATGTCCCGGATTATTGTTTCACGGACTTCCGTCTAAGGCTGGGCGATATATCGATATACTCGATATATCGCGGGTTTGTCTCCGTGCGATATAGAAAATGACTATATCTAGTATACGTTCTCACACAGTTGCTTTTAGCTGCGGGCATTACACTACATGCTCTTCTGACTCTTTGTTGTCTTTCCGTCTTACAGACAGCTAGTGCACCTTTTTATATAAGTCACATACGTATACGCCCCCCGCGCAGCAGAGAGGTCGCGAAAAGGGTTTTGTTAGCTGAGGTGCGAGTGGTAATACAAGAGAAAGAAGGTGCAAATCTGGTAACAAATGAAGGAAGAATTAATTCCCAAGAAAAACCGCACTGGGTCCATCGTTTGGCGGTGGTTTGGCTTCAAGCGGGAAGATGTCAAACAGACAACCGTCATTTGTCAAGTGTGGGGCAAAAGCGTTGCTCCAAAAAGTAGCATTACTGCTAATATGTAGCATCATTTGAAAAGTCACCTGCTAGAGAATGAAGAGTGCTTACTCCGCATGTCAACATCTCCGTTCGGTGCCACACCCACAAATTCCAGAGGCATTTCCACATCAACACCATATGAAAAAAACAGAAGGAGATAATGTCTGCAGGAACTTACCACATAGAAAAGGACGAACACTATTTGATTTCCTATTATGCAGCTCATTTTTATTTGACAGTTATTGAAATATCTTGTGTGACATTATGCAGAAAAGTGCACTTTATTTGTTTTAAACTATTGTAGTGGCGTTCTGTACAAATACTGCACTTGAGTGTTGTTTTGATGTGTCATCTTAGTGACTGACATCATGCACTAAAGTGCACTAATAGCTTGTTTTAAAATGTCTGACAATCTTGCACTTTCTGTTTTGGAAAAGACATAAATGTTTGTGCAACTGTTTAATAAATACAGCTTTGGCAAATTGACTTAGTTGTGATTTCCCTCTCTGCATGAAAGTTTAAAATGAGCATATATTAATGCAGTATGAACAAGAATGTTTTAATGTAGACACATAGAATCATTATACTGCTGTGATTATATGCATCAAGTGTTCATTCAAGGCTAAGGCAATATATCGTGTATCGCGACAAGGCCTAAAAATATCAAGTTATTAAAAAAAGGCCAAATGGCTCAGCCCTACTTCGGTCCTTGCTTTAAGACGGGCAAGGTCAGGGGTCTCAAACATGCGGCCCTCGCTTTGATATGACAATTTAATGTTGGTGCGGCCCGCGAGTTTAATATGAACGGCGCTTGATAGGTCATGCTTGTCAACATCCCCAATTTTCCCGGGAGACCCCTGAAGTCCAGGGCACCAATTCTCTCGAAGCCCCTGTCAATTTTTACCAGATCGACAATATTCAGGGAGTGCCATTATGGCACTGCCTTTAGCGCCCCCTAGATCCTGAGCTGACAGCGTGCAAGCCCAGTTGTATGTTGCATCTGGCCATGAGAAACGCACGTAGGTTATTGCAAGATATATTTGATCAACAGCTACACACGTCACACTAAGGGTGGCCATAAAAACAACTTTTAACACTGTTACAAATATGTGCCAGACTGTGAACCCACACTAAACAAGAATGACAAACACATTTCGGGAGAACATCGGCATCGTAACACAACATAAACACACCAGATCAATTACCCAGAAGCCCTAACTCTTCCGGGCTACATTATACACACCCCTGCTACCACCAACCCCCCACCCTCCCTACTTGCGTCGGTTGAGGTGTTGTATATTGTAGCCCTGCAAAGTGTTCTGGGTATTTGTTCTCTTGTGTTTAAGTTGTGTTAGGGTGCGGAAATTCTCCCAAAATGTGTTTGTCATTCTTGTTTGGTGTGGGTTCACAGTGTGGCGCATATCTGTAATAGTTTTAAAGTTGTTTATACGGCCACCCTTAGTGTGACGTGTATGGTTGTTGAACGAGTACGTCTTGCAGCCACTGACGTTGTTCTGCAAAAGTCTCACACAACATGATACATGGTAAAAGCCTGCGCGATGTCATCTAGTGGAGCAGTAGTCTACTTTTGGGGGTCGGCGGACCCCTTGAGGTACTTAAAGGTATGCCAAGAGACAAGTGAGACTTATTAAATACATTCTAAAAAAAAGCAGTAATTCATAAATCCTTTATACATATGTTTATTGATTAATACTTCAATGAAGTATGAATATGTGTTCATAAACTGCGGAAAAATAATACAACAATGCAACATTCACTGTTGACTTTTTGTGGACATGTTCCATATATATTGATGTTAAAGATTTCTTTTTTTGTGAAGAAATATTTAGAATCAAGTTGATGAATCCAGATGGATCTCTATTGCAATCCCCAAAGAGGGCACTTTAAGTTGATGATTACTTCTATGAAAAGTGCATGTTAGATTTCTTAAGAAATATTTTCTCGCGGCCCTGCCTCACCCAGTTTCTGCATCCAGTGGCCCCCAGGTAAATTGAGTTTGAGACCCCTGGGCTAGGTTGAAAAGTCGGCCGTCAGATACCCCTTCTGTTGTAGTCCCAAAAGCATGTTTGATGAGCAGGCCAAAGAAGATGCCGAAAAGAGTAGTAGGACCAAGGACGCAACCTTATTGCGTCGTTGGATAGAAAGAGGAAAAAAAAGGAAGACAGAGGGGGAAATTGTGGGGACAAGAGGGGGATTAGACAGAGACAAAAATAACATACGATATGTACAAATATGGTGGTAAAAGTGTTAGCAAAGAAGCAGTTAGGGAAATAAATAATAATACAGAAATTACAATGAGCATGTTTACACTACAAATAGAGCATTGCATCCACATTTAGGGACGCATCTTGGATGACAGAATAAAGTCGAGAGGGAAAAAAATACTGTGCCAATTCTCTTAAGCACCTGAGAGAATAGAGCCCTTCCTGTGTGGCTTTGTGCTTTTACACTGGCGGGTCACAAGGATGACACAGACGCCAGTTCATGAGACCAATGATGGCGGACAGCGATCCAATGACGAGCGCTCTGAACTCAGCCACTCGAGCAGCTTAAAGTGAAACCTTGACAATAACAAGCAGAACGCCATCACCAGCTAATGGTTTATAAGCCTCATCACCGAGGGAAGCAGCTCAAGCGCACATCAGCCAGGATCAAGCGTTTTCCGTTCGGGCTCCAGTACTCTGGAATGCCCTCCCGGTAACAGTTCGAGATGCTACCTCAGTAGAAGCATTTAAGTCTCATCTTAAAACTCATCTGTATACTCTAGCCTTTAAATAGACCTCCTTTTTAGACCAGTTGATCTGCCGCTTCTTTTCTTTCTCCTATGTCCCCCCCTCCCTTGTGGAGGGGGTCCGGTCCGATGACCATGGATGAAGTACTGACTGTCCAGAGTCGAGACCCAGGATGGACCGCTCGTCGGGACCCAGGATGGACCGCTCGCCTGTATCGGTTGGGGACATCTCTACGCTGCTGATCCGCTTGAGATGGTTTCCTGTGGACGGGACTCTCACTGCTGTCTTGGAGCCACTATGGATTGAACTTTCACAGTATCATGTTAGACCCGCTCGACATCCATTGCTTTCGGTCCCCTAGAGGGGGGGGGTTGCCCACATCTGAGGTCCTCTCCAAGGTTTCTCATAGTCAGCATTGTCACTGGCGTCCCACTGAATGTGAATTCTCCCTGCCCACTGGGTGTGAGTTTTCCTTGCCCTTTTGTGGGTTCTTCCGAGGATGTTGTAGTCGTAATGATTTGTGCAGTCCTTTGAGACATTTGTGATTTGGGGCTATATAAATAAACATTGATTGATTGATTGATCAAGAAAGATATTCTAGCGGCGATGAGTCACACCGCACACTCCGAACAATCCGGTACTGTCTCGCCGAGCGCGGAGACCACGCGTATAAAAAAAAGGCCCCCAAAAACGAGGGTCCCTGACATCATCAAATCCAAAAGGTTACTGGCCAACGCTGCCTGATGCAGGCCGAAGAAAAACACTATTGATATTCTGTGGCGTTGTGCGGCGGACAATGGCGATGCCTGTCCCTTCCCGCTCTCTCCCTCACGGCCTGGAATGGCAGCGATGTCACAGAGAGCGCCAAACCAATGGTTGGAGAGATGCGGCGGGATGGACGGCCGAGGAGGCGGAGGAAAACAGAAGGCTTTGTTACCGGCGGAGAGAAAGCTGCCATTGTGAGGGCGACACAGACACCATGAGGGGCAAAAGTAATGGGACGTGTTCCACCTACAGGAAGTGGGAAGTGAAGAAAATGACAAAGCCTGCTCTTCTCCGAGGACCTGACATGACCTGAAAAGGCCCGTTTCCAACTCTGGTCCAGTTTTTCCACGGCAAATTCTTCAAAGCAGATCTTTGTGGACCTCGCTTTGTGCGCGGGGAACAGAAAAGGGTCGTCCCCTGGCTAAATTTGGGGCCCTAAGCAAAATTTTATTTTGAAGCCCCTGCCCCATTGCAAAATAATCTTCATACGTTTTATAAAGAGATGTCCGATAATGGCTTTTTTGCCGATATCCGATATAGTCCAACTCTTAATTACCGATTCCGATATCAACCGATACCATACCAGTTGATCTGCCGTTTCTCTTCTTTTTCTTCTATGTCCCACTCTCCTTTGTGGAGGGAGTCCGGTCCGATCCGGTGGCCATGTACTGCTCGCCTGTGTATCGGCTGGGGACATCTCTGCGCTGCTGATCAGCCTCCGCTTGGGATGGTTTCCTACTGGCTCCGCTGTGAACGGGACTCTCGCTGCTGTGTTGGATCCGCTTTGGACTGGACTCTCGCGACTGTGTTGGATCCATTATGGATTGATCTTTCACAGTATCATGTTCTCATATGTTCTCATAGTCATCAGTATCATCAGTATCACAGTATCATGTTCTCATAGTCATCATTGTCACCGACGTCCCACTGGGTGTGAGTTTTCCTTGCCCTTATGTGGGCCTACCGAGGATGTCGTAGTGGTTTGTGCAGCCCTTTGAGACACTAGTGATTTAGGGCTATATAAGTAAACATTGATTGATTGATTGATTGAATATATACAGTCGTGAAATTAACACATTATTTTGCCTAATTTTTTTGTGAATTCCCGCTGGATGCATTAAACAATATAACAAAACTTTCCAAAATAAATCAACTCAAGTTGTGGGAAAAAAAATGCCAACATGGCACTGCCATATTTATTATTGAAGCCACTAAGTGCATTATTTTTTTTATAACATGCCTCAAAACAGCAGCTTGGAATTTGGGACATGCTCTCCATGAGAGAGCATGAGGAGGTTGAGGTGGGCGGGATTGGGGAGGGCGGCCGGGAAGGGGGTAGCGGGGGCAAAGGTGGGTGGAGTAGCCAGAAATTGTACTCAAGTAAGAGTACTGTTACTTTAGTTTAGTTTATTAAGGATCCCATTAGTCTACACCGCGGTGGAGACTATTCTTCCTGGAGTTTAGAGATGTATTACTCAAGTAAAAGTAAGGAGTAGTCACCCAAAAATTTACTTGAGTAAAAGTAAAAAGTTTGTTGTGAAAAAACTACTCAAGTGGTGAGTAACTGATTAGTAACCTGTTTGTTTAATGATGACGGCAACAAGTAATGCACAAAAACATAAAATTAGCAATGAACACATTTCGAGCCAGGAATATCTCTTAAGCAACTAAAACAATAATACATATTAAATAATATGTATTTGGTTTTACACTGTATTAAAAAAAAATTGAAAAGGAATTTGACTTTTGCAACTTCATTATACTATTGGCTAAGTTTTATATTCATAAATGTAAGTTTCTCAATACCCGACCTGGTTTTTGTGCCTTTAAACAAGATTTAGAACTCTACATTAAAACACTCTAACGACCAAAAAGATGTAAAAACGATGATGCTGTGTTCCAAATTTAAGTTATTTACTGAGATTGAGTGAACCTTTGGCTTTGCACTGTTTATTTTATATATATATATATATATATATATATATATGTATATATATTTTTTTGCATTCTATTTTAGTTACTTTGAATTTACAACCCCCCGGCGTTGCTTTTATACTGTTTTTCTACTTACTTTGATTATTATTTTCAACTGTTTGTAAATGTTAAAATATATAAATAGAGGTTTATAATTTTTTTTTTTTTAAATGGAGCGGAGTAAAAGTAGCGTTTCTTCTCTATAAATATACTCAAGTAAAAGTAAAAGTATGTTGCTTTAAAACTACCGGTACTCTTAGAAGTACAATTTATCCCAAAAGTTACTCAAGTTGATGTAACGGAGTAAATGTAGCGCATTACTACCCACCTCTGAGCAGGGGGTGTATATTGTAGCGTCCCGGGAGAGTTAGTGCTGCAAGGGATTCTGGGTATTTGTTCTGTTGTGTTTATGTTAACTTTGTTGACGACATGAACATGACAAAAAAAAGCATCTTAGATCACTTCCAGCGGCACAACGCAAGTCCATCAAGTACAATCTAAGTCCTGCCCACTTTAATTCTAAGTCGCCCACTCTAAGGCTGTGTCTCAATTCGGTGGCTGCATCTTTTGCATTTGTGGGGTGCGGACGTCTTCGCCGTGCACAAACGCTGCCCTAATTGAAAAAAAGTTCCAAGTCTACTTCGAATCCGGCCAACAAATGCGTCATTTTCTCCCTTTACACTTCACGTCGTTATATATCCCGAGATACTTTGCACACTCAACTCTGAAAGTTTCTTTTCGACATGGCGGCGTGGAAAGTCTAGCTTTATTTATTAATTTAAAACAGTTAAAAGCAGACATTTCAAGCTCGGGTGATGGTAGTGATATAAATTTGTGTTAAAATACGAGATCTCGACTATCGTAATGTTGAGCGACCTCTGTGCTCTTTGCCCCTCTCTTCACCCCGAGGGAGAGACATATATCTGGGCATTGCAGACAGCTTCTTGCCCGGAGCTTTTTTTTCCCCTCAACCTTGGAAGTAAAGCCTGACATTGTTTAATTTACTTTTTTTAAGACCGCAAGAAGTGTGGCTGCAATAGTAAAGTATTGTAAATGTGTGCATCCGTGTACCAATATTAGTTATTGCTGTTTTTGTGTACATTTGCATGTTATTTTAAAATGCTTACTTTTATCAATCAATCAATCAATGTTTATTTATATAGCCCCAAATCACAAATGTCTCAAAGGACTGCACAAATCATTACGACTACAACATCCTCGGAAGAACCCACAAAAGGGCAAGGAAAACTCACACCCAGTGGGCAGGGAGAATTCACATTCAGTGGGACGCCAGTGACAATGCTGACTATGAGAAACTTTGGAGAGGACCTCAGATGTGGGCAACCCCCCCCCCTCTAGTGGACCGAAAGCAATGGATGTCGAGCGGGTCTAACATGATACTGTGAAAGTTCAATCCATAGTGGCTCCAAGACAGCAGTGAGAGTCCCGTCCACAGGAAACCATCTCAAGCGGATCAGCAGCGTAGAGATGTCCCCAACCGATACAGGCGAGCGGTCCATCCTGGGTCCCGACGAGCGGTCCATCCTGGGTCTCGACTCTGGACAGTCAGTACTTCATCCATGGTCATCGGACCGGACCCCCTCCACAAGGGAGGGGGGGACATAGGAGAAAGAAAAGAAGCGGCAGATCAACTGGTCTAAAAAGGAGGTCTATTTAAAGGCTAGAGTATACAGATGAGTTTTAAGGTGAGACTTAAATGCTTCTACTGAGGTAGCATCTCGAACTGTTACCGGGAGGGCATTCCAGAGTACTGGAGCCCGAACGGAAAACGCTCTATAGCCCGCAGACTTTTTTTTTGGGCTCTAGGAATCACTAATAAGCCGGAGTCTTTTGAACGCAGATTTCTTACCGGGACATATGGTACAATACAATCGGCAAGATAGGATGGAGCTAGACCGTGTAGTATTTTATACGTAAGTAGTAAAACCTTAAAGTCACATCTTAAGTGCACAGGAAGCCAGTGCAGGTGAGCCAGTATAGGTATATATGTATGTATATATGTATATAAAGGTATATACAGTACAGGCGTAATATGATCAAACTTTCTTGTTCTTGTCAAAAGTCTAGCAGCCGCATTTTGTACCAACTGTAATCTTTTAATGCTAGACAAATTATAAATTATCGTATTCTTTATTTAAATTTTTCTGTTATTTTATTTTATTTTTTGCTTTGTAGAACAATCAAGGAGGACAAGGACTTGGATAAAAACAATTTAAAGTATAACAGAGCACCAAAAAAATTACAGAACATCCATTTTCTACCGCTTATTCCCTTTCGGGGTCGCGGGGGGCGCTGGCGCCTATCTCAGCAACAATCGGGCGGAAGGCGGGGTACACCCTGGACAAGTCGCGATTATAATTTATTTAAAAACTAAGTATTTTTGTAACTTGCATAAATTAATAAACTTGTGCTGAAACTGCAGTTGCAGTGATTAATTTCCTGTGCCTTCATTGCAAATAATTGTATGATAATAATAACATTGTGCTACCCCGATATCTACTATTACTGGCTATAATACAAGCAATTTGACAAAATTAGAAAACTACATCAATTGTGACTTACATATTAATAAAGTAACTACTAATGGGTTATACTTGTATAGCCCTTTTCTACCTTTAAGGTACTTAAAAGCACTATTTCCACATTCACCCATTCACACACTGATGGCGGGAGCTGCCATGCAAGGCTCTAACCAGGACCCGTCAGGAGCAAAGGTGAAGTGCCTTGCTCAAAGCCACAACTAGGATGGTAGACGGTGGGGATTGAACCAGGAACCCTCAGGTTGCTGGCACAGCCACTCTCTCAACCGTGCCACACCGTTCCCCTAAATAGAATTGTGTGTTGTTGCTGTCTGAATGGACTTTGAGAACTCTTTCTGGGACATCTTCGGAATTGTCTGCGGGAACGGCGTGGCGCGGTTGGGAGAGTGGATGTGCCAGCAATTTGAAATGTGGACTCGTCAGAACACAGAACACTTTTCCACTTTGCATCAGTCCATCTTAGATGATCTCAGGCCCAGAAAAGCCGGCGGCGTTTCTGGATGTTGTTGATAATTGGCTTTCGCTTTGCATAGTAGAGCTTTAACTTGCACTTACAGATGTAGCGACAAACTGTATTTAGTGACAGTGGTTTTCTGAAGTGTTCGTGAGCCCATGTGGTGATATCCTTTAGCGATTGATGACGGTTTTTGATATAGTGCCATTTGAGGGATCGAAGATCACGGTCAAATAATGTTGGTTTCCGGCCATGCCGCTTACGTGGAGTGATTTCTCCAGATTCTCTGAACCTTTTGATGATATTATGGACCGTATATGTTGAAATCCCTAAATATCTTGCAATTGAAATTTGAGAAACGTTGTTCTTAAACTGTTTGACTATTAGCTGACGCAGTTGTGGACAAAGGGGTGTACCTCGCCCCATCCTCTCTTGTGAAAGACTGAGCATTTTTTGGGGAGCTGTTTTTATACCCAATCATGGCACCAACCTGTTCCTAATTAGCCTGCACACCTGTGGGATGTTGCAAATAAGTGTTTGATGAGCATTCCTCAACTTTATCAGTATTTATTGCCACCTTTCCCAACTTCTTTGCCACGTGTTGCTGGCATTAAATTCTAAAGTTGATGATTATTTGCAAAAAAAAAAAAAGTTTATCAGTTTGAACATAAAATATGTTGTCTTTGTAGCATATTCAACTGAATATGGGTTGAAAAGGATTTGCAAATCACTATTTTCCGTTTATATTTACATGTAAAACAACTTCCCAACTCATATGGGAAGTTTGTAACTGTGGAACAAATTTACACCAAAGCATATATTTAACACCGATTATCCAGACCACAAATAAGTTTTCTTAAATATAGATTAAAAGGGAACTGCAATTTTGGGGAATATTGTCTATCATTCACAATCATTATGAAAGGCAAGAAGAAAAAAGGTTTTGTGTTATTTATATATTTATATAACATATCTCTGTGTGGCAGAGGGGTTAGTGCGTCTGCCTCACAATACGAAGGTCCTGCAGACCTGGGTTCAAATCCAGGCTCGGGATCTTTCTGTGTGGAGTTTGCATGTTCTCCCCGTGAATGCGTGGGTTCCCTCCGGGTACTCCGGCTTCCTCCCACTTCCAAAGACATGCACTTGGGGATAGGTTTATCGGCAACACTAAATTGGCACTAGTGTTTGAATGTGAGTGTGAATGTTGTCTGTCTATCTGTGTTGGCCCTGCGATGAGGTGGCGACTTGTCCAGGGTGTACCCCGCCTTCCGCCCGATTGTAGCTGAGATAGGCGCCAGCGCCCCCTGCGATCCCAAAAGGGAATAAGCGGTAGAAAATGGATGGATGGATGTAAAAAATGGCTCGTTTTTGGTGTCTCGCAAAGCAGCTA
This sequence comes from Nerophis ophidion, assembly GCF_033978795.1. Taxonomy (NCBI): domain Eukaryota; kingdom Metazoa; phylum Chordata; class Actinopteri; order Syngnathiformes; family Syngnathidae; genus Nerophis; species Nerophis ophidion. Next base: position 51,294,623 of record NC_084624.1, read on the forward strand.
AAGGGAGCAATCAATTCTACTTCTAAATCACTTTAAAAATGCATTCAAAAACGACAGAAATACTTTATTTACGTTCCGTCATCTGAACCAAGCTGTAGCGACATCCCCGAGGAACTCTTAATGTGATAAAACAGCACGAAACGCCATTGAGTTTGTAATGCACAACACAACGTGATAAGACACCATTCTGTACTGACTGAAAAATATGGACAATCATATTTTAGGATCTGTAAAGTATTATTAACCCACATTTCATGATTTCTTTGTATACAGCCAGCCAGATAGCGTATGTAGTTGTAATAACACGCATGACGTGCTGCGTGTATCATGAGCGATATTAAAGGCCTACAGAAACCCACTACTACCGACCACGCAGTCTGATAGTTTATATATCAATGATGAAATATTAACATTGCAACACATGCCAATACGGCCTTTTTAGTTTACTAAATTGCAATTTTAAATTTCCCGTGAAGTGTCCTGTTGGAAACATCGCGGAATGATGACGCTTATGTTGACGTTATTGGTTGTAGCGGACGATTTATCCCAGCACCACTGAAGGCTAAACTTCAGGAAAAACACTGCAGACCCCGCCCCCCTCTACATCAACGGCGAGGAGGTGGAGAGAGTCAGTTCCTTCAAGTTCCTCGGCACCCTCATATCTGCTGACCTGTCCTGGACCCAAAATACAACTGCGGTCATCCGGAAGGCCCAGCGGAGACTCCATTTACTGAGGGTGCTGAGGAAGAACAGACTGGAGTGACAGCTGATGGTGACCTTCTATCGCTCGGCTGTTGTGAGCCTGCTGACGTACTGCATAACAGTGTGGTACGCCAGCTGCACAGGTGATTCAGAGGGTCATAAAGTCGGCACAAAAAATCATCGTCTGTCCCCTGCCCTCCCTGAAGGACTTACACAACTCCCGTTGCCTCAACAGAGCAAAAAACATTACCAAGGACAGCACACACCCTGGCTTCCACCTGTTTGACTTGCTACCATCAGGCAGGCGCTACAGGTGCATCAGAGACAGAACAAACAGGCTCAGAGACAGCTTCTTTCCCAAAGCTGTCACCATGTTGAACTCTAACTTATAATAATAATAATTCACCCCTATACAATATAATGACTTAATACCCTACTGTGCAATACTACCCCTCGAGTGCAATACGTCCGACACTGATTGTTATTTATTACTTCGGTACTCCTGTCTTGCTCTGTGTATTGTACAGTATTTTGTATTTCTATAGTGGTTTGTATATTGTACAGGATTGCTTATTATTTTTATTGGAGAGTAGTCTGTTAATTTCAATTGTTAGTTTTTCCTTTTTACCTCTTATGTCATTTATTTCACCCCATATTTGTTCCCACTACCGCACCTTAAGTTGGAATCTTTAATCTTGTTATGTGCAAATATAATGACAATAAAGTTCATTCTATTCTTCTATTCTATTCTAAAAGTTTTCCGATTTAATCGCATAATTACACAGTATCCTGGACATCTGTGTTGCTGAATCTTTTGCAAGTTGTTCAATTAATAATGGGGACTGTAAAGAAGAATGCTTTTGGTCGAAAGCAGTGTATTTTTGGCCGGTTGTAGCAACACAAACACAGCTGGTGTTTCTTTGTTTGTTGTGAAGCTTTAATATGGAACAGAGCGGTCAAGCGAACATGTTTCTCTACCACATGTCAACCGGCAGGTTTCGGTGAGAAAATTGTGGTAATAAGTCGGCTCTTACCGGAGACATGAGCGGAGCTTGCGTCCTCCTGCAGCTGTCAAAGAGGCAGCTGCGACTTTCTTGGCTCCTCCTCAGAGACACTGGCCGTCACCGCAGCCCTCCAACTTTCAGGTATGACATTATAATCTCACTAAAACACTAGTAACACAATAAGCAGATAAGGGATTTTCCAGAATTATCCTAGTAAATGTGTCTAATAACATCTGAATCGCTCCCACTGCCCCCTCGTAATTTTTTTTTCCTTCTAGTCCTTCACTCTTACTATCCTCATCCACGAATCTTTCATCCTCGCTCAAATTAATGGGGAAATCGTCGCTTTCTTGGTCCGAATCGCTCTTGCTGCTGGTGGCTATGATTATAAACAATGTTCAGATGTGAAGAGCCCTCACACCGGTGACGCACGCGCACATCGGCTTCTACTTCCGGTACAGGCAAGGCTTTTGTATTAGCGACCAAAATTTGCGAACTTTATCGTCAATGTTCTCTACTAAATCCTTTCAGCAAAAATATGGCAATATCACGAAATGATCAAGTATGACACATAGAATGGACCTACTATCCCCGTTTAAATAAGAAAATATCATTTCAGTAGGCCTTTAAAGGGTGACTCTCTTGATAGACAGTTGTCTGTTTGCTCCAGATGGCCGGGGACATTTTTCCAGTTTATTAAGGTAAGCACTCCATGTCAAAACAGCTGGACTTCAAGTTCCACATTTACAGCTTCGAGTCATCCCGACCTCACTCTCGTGCCTTCTGTAGTGCTCTCTTCTAGAAGCAGTAGTTTATCCTCCATATATTCAGCTTCAAAAAGATAAGGCTGTGAATCCTCATTTGTCCAAAAATAGTAGTCTTCGTTTTCCACGCCCGGGAATCATTTTTGGTGATTTAACCCCCAATTTACAACCCTTGATGCTGAGTGCCAAGCAGGGAGGTAATGGGTCCCATTTTTATAGTCTTTGGTAAGACTCGGCCAGGGTTTGAACTCACGACCTACCGACACTCTAACCACAAGGCCACTGATTATTATAAACGTGTCTGTTACTACATTATATATTTATACTTGCAGTGTGTATACGAAAAAAATTGAGGGTTTTAAAGGCTACAATGGTGACTCCCTTTAGCTGCATCTTCCATGTGTTTTCTTATTATCTTTTAAGTCTTAAAAAAAGGAATTGTGTTTATCTCTCATACTGATAGTGAACGAATCCGCAAAATAGTGCAGCGCCCCTTTAAAATCATCATAGGCGCTCTTTAAATGACTACTCTGTTTAACTTGACAATTTCCATAATAATAAAAAGGTAGTTTATTTTAATAAGCATGTTTTCCATTTTTTAAATACAGGTTTGGGCTCCATTTAAGCGCTGGCTCCGTTTTTAAAGTAGCAATTTGGTACTCGTATCAGTTAAAATTTTAACAATACCGATACCTGCTCATGAGAGAACAACATGGTCATTTTGTGAAGTGTGTGAATTATATTTATGTAGCGCTTTACATAGTGAAACCCAATATCTAAGTTACATTTAAACCAGTGTGGGTGGCACTGGGAGCAGGTGTGTAAAGTGTCTTGCCCAAGGACACGACGGCAGTGACTAGGATGGCGGAAGCGGGGATCGAACCTGGAACCCTCAAGTTGCTGGCACGGCCACTCTACCAACCGGGCTATACTGCCCTAAGTACCAATAATTGTCTCACACACACACTAGGTGTGGTGAAATTTGTCCTCTGCATTTGACTCCTCCTCTTGTTCACCCCCTGGGATGTGAGGAGAGCAGTGAGCAGCAGCGGTGGCCACGCCCGGGAATCATTTTTGGTGATTTAACCCCCAATTTACAACCCTTGATGCTGAGTGCCAAGCAGGGAGGTAATGGGTCCCATTATTATAGTCTTTGGTAAGACTCAGCCAGGGTTTGAACTCACGACCTACCCATCTCAGGGCGGACACTCTAACCACTAGACCACTGATTGTTATAAACGTGTCTGTTACTACATTATATATTTATACTTGCAGTGTGTATACGAGAAAAATGGAAGGTTTTGAAAGCTACAATGGTGACTCCCATTAGCTGCATCTTCCACGCGTTTTCTTATCATCTTTTAAGTCTTAAAAAAAGGAATTGTGTTTATCTCTCATACTGATAGTGAACGAATCCGCATAATAGTGCAGCGCCCCTTTAAAATCATCATAGGCGCCCTTTAAATGACTACTCTGTTTAACTTGACAATTTCCATAAAATAAAAAGGCAGTTTATTTTAATAAGCATGTTTTCCATTTTTTAAATACAGGTTTGTGCTCCATTTAAGCGCTGGCTCCGTTTTTAAAGTAGCAATTTGGTACTCGTATCAGTTAAAATTTTAACAATACCGATACCTGCTCATGAGAGAACAACATGGTCATTTTGTGAAGTGTGTGAATTATATTTATGTAGCGCTTTACATAGTGAAACCCAATATCTAAGTTACATTTAAACCAATGTGGGTTGCACTGGGAGCAGGTGTGTAAAGTGTCTTGCCCAAGGACACGACGGCAGTGACTAGGATGGCGGAAGCGGGGATCGAACCTGGAACCCTCAAGTTGCTGGCACGGCCACTCTACCAACCGGGCTATACTGCCCTAAGTACCAATAATTGTCTCACACACACACTAGGTGTGGTGAAATTTGTCCTCTGCATTTGACTCCTCCTCTTGTTCACCCCCTGGGAGGTGAGGGGAGCAGTGAGCAGCAGCGGTGGCCACGCCCGGGAATCATTTTTGGTGATTTAACCCCCAATTTACAACCCTTGATGCTGAGTGCCAAGCAGGGAGGTAATGGGTCCCATTTTTATAGTCTTTGGTAAGACTCGGCCAGGGTTTGAACTCACGACCTACCCATCTCAGGGCGGACACTCTAACCACTAGACCACTGATTGTTATAAACGTGTCTGTTTCTACATTATATATTTATACTTGCAGTGTGTATACGAAAAAAATTGAGGGTTTTGAAGGCTACAATGGTGACTCCCTTTAGCTGCATCTTCCACGTGTTTTCTTATCATCTTTTAAGTCTTAAAAAAAGGAATTGTGTTTATCTCTCATACTGATAGTGAACGAATCCGCATAATAGTGCAGCGCCCCTTTAAAATCATCATAGGCGCCCTTTTAAATGACTACTCTGTTTAACTTGACAATTTCCATAATAATAAAAAGGTAGTTTATTTTAATAAGCATGTTTTCCATTTTTTAAATACAGGTTTGTGCTCCATTTAAGCGCTGGCTCCGTTTTTAAAGTAGCAATTTGGTACTCGTATCAGTTAAAATTTTAACAATACCGATACCTGCTCATGAGAGAACAACATGGTCATTTTGTGAAGTGTGTGAATTATATTTATGTAGCGCTTTACATAGTGAAACCCAATATCTAAGTTACATTTAAACCAGTGTGGGTGGCACTGGGAGCAGGTGTGTAAAGTGTCTTGCCCAAGGACACGACGGCAGTGACTAGGATGGCGGAAGCGGGGATCGAACCTGGAACCCTCAAGTTGCTGGCACGGTCACTCTACCAACCGGGCTATACTGCCCTAAGTACCAATAATTGTCTCACACACACACTAGGTGTGGTGAAATTTGACTCCTCCTCTTGTTCACCCCCTGGGAGGTGAGGGGAGCAGTGAGCAGCAGCGGTGGCCACGCTCGGGACTCATTTTTGGTGATTTAACCCCCAATTTACAACCCTTGATGCTGAGTGCCAAGCAGGGAGGTAATGGGTCCCATTTTTATAGTCTTTGGTAAGACTCGGCCAGGGTTTGAACTCACGACCTACCCATCTCAGGGCGTACACTCTAACCACAAGGCCACTGATTGTTATAAACGTGTCTGTTTCTACATTATATATTTATACTTGCAGTGTGTATACGAAAAAAATTGAGGGTTTTGAAGGCTACAATGGTGACTCCCATTAGCTGCATCTTCCACGCGTTTTCTTATCATCTTTTAAGTCTTAAAAAAAGGAATTGTGTTTATCTCTCATACTGATAGTGAACGAATCCGCATAATAGTGCAGCGCCCCTTTAAAATCATCATAGGCGCACTTTAAATGACTACTCTGTTTAACTTGACAATTTCCATAATAATAAAAAGGTAGTTTATTTTAATAAGCATGTTTTCCATTTTTTAAATACAGGTTTGTGCTCCATTTAAGCGCTGGCTCCGTTTTTAAAGTAGCAATTTGGTACTCGTATCAGTTAAAATTTTAACAATACCGATATCTGCTCATGAGAGAACAACATGGTCATTTTGTGAAGTGTGTGAATTATATTTATGTAGCGCTTTACATAGTGAAACCCAATATCTAAGTTACATTTAAACCAGTGTGGGTGGCACTGGGAGCAGGTGTGTAAAGTGTCTTGCTCAAGGACACGACGGCAGTGACTAGGATGGCGGAAGCGGGGATCGAACCTGGAACCCTCAAGTTGCTGGCACGGCCACTCTACCAACCGAGCTATACTGCCCTAAGTACCAATAATTGTCTCACACACACACTAGGTGTGGTGAAATTTGACTCCTCCTCTTGTTCACCCCCTGGGAGGTGAGGGGAGCAGCGAGCAGCAGCGGTGGCCACGCCCGGGAATCATTTTTGGTGATTTAACCCCCAATTTACAACCCTTGATGCTGAGTGCCAAGCAGGGAGGTAATGGGTCCCATTTTTATAGTCTTTGGTAAGACTCGGCCAGGGTTTGAACTCACGACCTACCCATCTCAGGGCGGACACTCTAACCACTAGACCACTGATTGTTATAAACGTGTCTGTTACTACATTATATATTTATACTTGCAGTGTGTATACGAAAAAAATTGAGGGTTTTGAAGGCTACAATGGTGACTCCCTTTAGCTGCATCTTCCATGTGTTTTCTTATCATCTTTTAAGTCTTAAAAAAAGGAATTGTGTTTATCTCTCATACTGATAGTGAACGAACCCGCAAAATAGTGCAGCGCCCCTTTAAAATCATCATAGGCGCCCTTTAAATGACTACTCTGTTTAACTTGACAATTTCCATAAAATAAAAAGGCAGTTTATTTTAATAAGCATGTTTTCCATTTTTTAAATACAGGTTTGTGCTCCATTTAAGCGCTGGCTCCGTTTTTAAAGTAGCAATTCGGTACTCGTATCAGTTAAAATTTTAACAATACCGATACCTGCTCATGAGAGAACAACATGGTCATTTTGTGAAGTGTGTGAATTATATTTATGTAGCGCTTTACATAGTGAAACCCAATATCTAAGTTACATTTAAACCAGTATGGGTGGCACTGGGAGCAGGTGTGTAAAGTGTCTTGCTCAAGGACACGACGGCAGTGACTAGGATGGCGGAAGCGGGGATCGAACCTGGAACCCTCAAGTTGCTGGCACGGTCACTCTACCAACCGGGCTATACTGCCCCAAGTACCAATAATTGTCTCACACACACACTAGGTGTGGTGAAATTTGTCCTCTGCATTTGACTCCTCCTCTTGTTCACCCCCTGGGATGTGAGGGGAGCAGTGAGCAGCAGCGGTGGCCACGCTCGGGAATAATTTTTGGTGATTTAACCCCCAATTTACAACCCTTGATGCTGAGTGCCAAGCAGGGAGGTAATGGGTCCCATTATTATAGTCTTTGGTAAGACTCGGCCAGGGTTTGAACTCACGACCTACCCATCTCAGGGCGGACACTCTAACCACTAGGCCACTGATTGTTATAAACGTGTCTGTTTCTACATTATATATTTATACTTGCAGTGTGTATACGAGAAAAATGGAAGGTTTTGAAGGCTACAATGGTGACTCCCTTTAGCTGCATCTTCCATGTGTTTTCTTATCATCTTTTAAGTCTTAAAAAAAGGAATTGTGTTTATCTCTCATACTGATAGTGAACGAATCCGCATAATAGTGCAGCGCCCCTTTAAAATCATCATAGGCGCCCTTTAAATGACTACTCTGTTTAACTTGACAATTTCCATAAAATAAAAAGGCAGTTTATTTTAATAAGCATATTTTCCATTTTTTAAATACAGGTTTGTGCTCCATTTAAGCGCTGGCTCCGTTTTTAAAGTAGCAATTCGGTACTCGTATCAGTTAAAATTTTAACAATACCGATACCTGCTCATGAGAGAACAACATGGTCATTTTGTGAAGTGTGTGAATTATATTTATGTAGCGCTTTACATAGTGAAACCCAATATCTAAGTTACATTTAAACCAGTGTGGGTGGCACTGGGAGCAGGTGTGTAAAGTGTCTTGCCCAAGGACACGACGGCAGTGACTAGGATGGCGGAAGCGGTGATCGAACCTGGAACCCTCAAGTTGCTGGCACGGCCACTCTACCAACCGGGCTATACTGCCCTAAGTACCAATAATTGTCTCACACACACACTAGGTGTGGTGAAATTTGTCCTCTGCATTTGACTCCTCCTCTTGTTCACCCCCTGGGAGGTGAGGGGAGCAGTGAGCAGCAGCGGTGGCCACGCTCGGGAATCATTTTTGGTGATTTAACCCCCAATTTACAACCCTTGATGCTGAGTGCCAAGCAGGGAGGTAATGGGTCCCATTTTGATAGTCTTTGGTAAGACTCGGCCAGGGTTTGAACTCACGACCTACCCATCTCAGGGCGGACACTCTAACCACAAGGCCACTGATTGTTATAAACGTGTCTGTTTCTACATTATATATTTATACTTGCAGTGTGTATACAAACATAATGGAGGGTTTTAAAGGCTACAATGGTGACTCCCATTAGCCGTATCTTCCACGCGATTTCTTATCTTTTAAGTCTTAAAAAAAGGAATTGTGTTTATCTCTCATACTGATAGTGAACGAATCCGCAAAATAGTGCAGCGCCCCTTTAAAATCATCATAGGCGCCCTTTAAATGACTACTCTGTTTAACTTGACAATTTCCATAATAATAAAAAGGTAGTTTATTTTAATAAGCATTTTTTCCATTTTTTAAATACAGGTTTGGGCTCCATTTAATCGCTGGCTCCGTTTTTAAAGTAGCAATTTGGTACTCGTATCAGTTAAAATTTGAAAGATACCGATACCTGCTCATGAGAGAACAACATGGTCATTTTGTGAAGTGTGTGAATTATATTTATGTAGCGCTTTACATAGTGAAACCCAATATCTAAGTTACATTTAAACCAGTGTGGGTGGCACTGGGAGCAGGTGTGTAAAGTGTCTTGCCCAAGGACACGACGGCAGTGACTAGGATGGCGGAAGCGGGGATCGAACCTGGAACCCTCAAGTTGCTGGCACGGCCACTCTACCAACCGGGCTATACTGCCCTAAGTACCAATAATTGTCTCACACACACACTAGGTGTGGTGAAATTTGTCCTCTGCATTTGACTCCTCCTCTTGTTCACCCCCTGGGAGGTGAGGGGAGCAGTGAGCAGCAGCGGTGGCCACGCCCGGGAATCATTTTCGGTGATTTAACCCCCAATTTATAACCCTTGATGCTGAGTGCCAAGCAGGGAGGTAATGGGTCCCATTTTTATAGTCTTTGGTAAGACTCGGCCAGGGTTTGAACTCACGACCTACCGACACTCTAACCACAAGGCCACTGATTGTTATAAACGTGTCTGTTTCTACATTATATATTTATACTTGCAGTGTGTATACGAGAAAAATGGAAGGTTTTGAAGGCTACAATGGTGACTCCCTTTAGCTGCATCTTCCATGTGTTTTCTTATCATCTTTTAAGTCTTAAAAAAAGGAATTGTGTTTATCTCTCATACTGATAGTGAACGAATCCGCATAATAGTGCAGCGCCCCTTTAAAATCATCATAGGCGCCCTTTAAATGACTACTCTGTTTAACTTGACAATTTCCATAATAATAAAAAGGTAGTTTATTTTAATAAGCATGTTTTCCATTTTTTAAATACAGGTTTGGGCTCCATTTAAGCGCTGGCTCCGTTTTTAAAGTAGCAATTTGGTACTCGTATCAGTTAAAATTTGAAAGATACCGATACCTGCTCATGAGAGAACAACATGGTCATTTTGTGAAGTGTGTGAATTATATTTATGTAGCGCTTTACATAGTGAAACCCAATATCTAAGTTACATTTAAACCAGTGTGGGTTGCACTGGGAGCAGGTGTGTAAAGTGTCTTGCCCAAGGACACGACGGCAGTGACTAGGATGGCGGAAGCGGGGATCGAACCTGGAACCCTCAAGTTGCTGGCACGGTCACTCTACCAACCGGGCTATACTGCCCTAAGTACCAATAATTGTCTCACACACACACTAGGTGTGGTGAAATTGGTCCTCTGCATTTGACTCCTCCTCTTGTTCACCCCCTGGGAGGTGAGGGGAGCAGTGAGCAGCAGCGGTGGCCACGCTCGGGAATCATTTTTGGTGATTTAACCCCCAATTTACAACCCTTGATGCTGAGTGCCAAGCAGGGAGGTAATGGGTCTCATTATTATAGTCTTTGGTAAGACTCGACCAGGGTTTGAACTCACGACCTACCCATCTCAGGGCGTACACTCTAACCACTAGACCACTGATTGTTATAAACGTGTCTGTTACTACATTATATATTTATACTTGCAGTGTGTATGCGAGAAAAATGGAAGGTTTTGAAGGCTACAATGGTGACTCCCTTTAGCTGCATCTTCCACGCGTTTTCTTATCATCTTTTAAGTCTTAAAAAAAGGAATTGTGTTTATCTCTCATACTGATAGTGAACGAACCCGCATAATAGTGCAGCGCCCCTTTAAAATCATCATAGGCGCCCTTTAAATGACTACTCTGTTTAACTTGACAATTTCCATAATAATAAAAAGGTAGTTTATTTTAATAAGCATATTTTCCATTTTTTAAATACAGGTTTGTGCTCCATTTAAGCACTGGCTCCGTTTTTAAAGTAGCAATATGGTACTCGTATCAGTTAAAATTTTAACAATACCGATCCCTGCTCATGAGAGAACAACATGGTCATTTTGTGAAGTGTGTGAATTATATTTATGTAGCGCTTTACATAGTGAAACCCAATATCTAAGTTACATTTAAACCAGTGTGGGTGGCACTGGGAGCAGGTGTGTAACGTGTCTTGCCCAAGGACACGACGGCAGTGACTAGGATGGCGGAAGCGGGGATCGAACCTGGAACCCTCAAGTTGCTGGCACGGTCACTCTACCAACCGGGCTATACTGCCCTAAGTACCAATAATTGTCTCACACACACACTAGGTGTGGCGAAATTTGTCCTCTGCATTTGACTCCTCCTCTTGTTCACCCCCTGGGAGGTGAGGGGAGCAGTGAGCAGCAGCGGTGGCCACGCTCGGGAATCATTTTTGGTGATTTAACCCCCAATTTACAACCCTTGATGCTGAGTGCCAAGCAGGGAGGTAATGGGTCCCATTTTTATAGTCTTTGGTAAGACTCGGCCAGGGTTTGAACTCACGACCTACCCATCTCAGGGCGGACACTCTAACCACTAGACCACTGATTGTTATAAACGTGTCTGTTTCTACATTATATATTTATACTTGCAGTGTGTATACGAAAAAAATTGAGGGTTTTGAAGGCTACAATGGTGACTCCCATTAGCTGCATCTTCCATGTGTTTTCTTATCATCTTTTAAGTCTTAAAAAAAGGAATTGTGTTTATCTCTCATACTGATAGTGAACGAATGTGCATAATAGTGCAGCGCCCCTTTAAAATCATCATAGGCGCCCTTTAAATGACTACTCTGTTTAACTTGACAATTTCCATAATAATAAAAAGGTAGTTTATTTTAATAAGCATGTTTTCCATTTTTTAAATACAGGTTTGGGCTCCATTTAAGCGCTGGCTCCGTTTTTAAAGTAGCAATTTGGTACTCGTATCAGTTAAAATTTTAACAATACCGATACCTGCTCATGAGAGAACAACATGGTCATTTTGTGAAGTGTGTGAATTATATTTATGTAGCGCTTTACATAGTGAAACCCAATATCTAAGTTACATTTAAACCAGTGTGGGTGGCACTGGGAGCAGGTGTGTAAAGTGTCTTGCCCAAGGACACGACGGCAGTGACTAGGATGGCGGAAGCGGGGATCGAACCTGGAACCCTCAAGTTGCTGGCACGGTCACTCTACCAACCGGGCTATACTGCCCTAAGTACCAATAATTGTCTCACACACACACTAGGTGTGGTGAAATTTGTCCTCTGCATTTGACTCCTCCTCTTGTTCACCCCCTGGGATGTGAGGGGAGCAGTGAGCAGCAGCGGTGGCCACGCTCGGGAATCATTTTTGGTGATTTAACCCCCAATTTACAACCCTTGATGCTGAGTGCCAAGCAGGGAGGTAATGGGTCCCATTTTTATAGTCTTTGGTAAGACTCGGCCAGGGGTTTGAACTCACGACCTACCCATCTCAGGACACTCTAACCACTAAGCCGTTTCAGATTAATTACATTGCGTCGTCAACATTTTAAATCATGACCTACATTATATTGGTTTTAATGACGTGACAACATTGAAGTGACGCCCGCTTTCTTATGTCACGTTTTTGAATTAGAATTTTTTACGACAACATCACCTGTATTTCAAAGGGGTGGATGTCTTTCAAGGTGGCTCTTGGTGACACAGACGTAGGCTCATCAACGCGTCTTGCATCCGCAGGCAACAGAGGGCGTTGTTTAGCGATAACCACCCGCCCGCCCTGGTGGCCGCCGCAAATACTTGTAACACATTATTGCAGCAAACAGGTGCACTCTGTGGAACAAATACACACTTTCAGCACAAACAATACAAACCTCATTACATATTTATATTTCCAATATTTCATGCTTGGTTGCCTGTTTGATTTCCATTCGGGCCTTCTGCGTCGGGGTCTAACAACAACGGAGAGGAGGCGGCGGAGGATGATATTTGAAATTCAGATTTTTGAGCAACACTGGATCTGTGTAAAAAAAAAAAAAAAAAAATGTGTGGTGATAATCAAGATGCACTGGCAGACGTGTGCTGGAGATGGAGACTCAACGAGACACCTACTTGGTGAAAGGAGACGGAGGGACGAATCAGAATGTAGGTGGTGTCCTTGAACACTCAGAATAGCCTGCTGCCCACATCAACATCAGACAGACAATATTTTAAACGAGAATATTCAGCAATGTGTGCTCACCACTTCTCCTTGCAGATTTTGGAGGACATCGGCGCCACGTGCCAACCGGAAAGAAGCATTGTGATGCACTTTTTGTCTCATTTCCGAATGCACCTCTGAAGCCCTGTGGACAAGTCCTGTCTAGACACTCTGATTAACTTATGCAGTGTTGATAATGAAACAAAGAATAAATAAAGATGCAAACACGACACGATATTGAAATGCACATGCGTACTTAATGAAGTGTCCAACGCCCTGCACCAGAAAACCCGTGGGAGTCCCGTTCATGAAGCAAACAGACGTTGGTTTAAGGTGTTTTAAAAAGTGGCACAGGCCTTTATTTTCATTCAAGCTGACAAAAATAAAGATATTTACATTTCGGCTGATAGCAATGAGTGATTTTATTCATGGTGCACAAGTCAGTAGTAGTCCTCAGGGTCCGCTTTGTCTCCCTGGTTCTGGATCTGCTGCTGCTTCTTGTACAGATCGGCTATCTGCAGCGGAAACAACAGATTGAGGAAGGACAAGGAGAAATAACAGGAAGAGGAAGGAGAAAAAGAGTAGAAGAAAGTGTGAGACTTTGTCAGGTATGAAAAAAGAAACACTTTTTAAAATAAAAACTTGCAGCAAACTGAGTATTGCAGAAATTAGGGGTATGGGAAAAAATCGATTCGCATATGAATTGTTTATGTTGTGCGATTCAGAATCGATTCTAATTTTCAAAAAATGTATTATTTTTTTATTTAAAAAAAAATAAAAAAAATTTTTTTTTTAATCAATCCAACAAACCACTAAACAGCAATACCATAACAACGCAATTCCAAACCTGAGCCAGCAACACTCAGAACTGCAATAAACAGAGCAATTGAGAGGAGACACAAATACAACACAGAACAAACCAAAAGTAATGAAACAAAAATGAACATTATCAACAACAGTATCAATATTAGTTATAATTTCAGCATAGCAGTGATTAAAAATCCCTCATTGACATTATCATTAGACATTTATAAAAATTAAAAAAAAGAACAATAGTGTCACAGTGGCTTACACTTGCATGGCATCTCATAAGCTTGACAACACACTGTGTCCAATGTTTTCACAAAGATAAAATAAGTCATATTTTTGGTTCGTTTAATAGTTAAAACAAATTTACATGATTGCAATCAGTTGATAAAATATTGTCCTTTACAATTATAAAAGCTTTTTACAAAAATCTACTACTCTGCTAGCATGTCAGCAGACTGGGGTAGATCCTGCTGAAATCCTAAGAATTGAATGAATACAGAATCGTTTTGAATCGGAAAAATATTATTTTTGAATCAAGAATCGAATCGAAAAAAATCGATATATTATCGAATCGTGACCCCAAGAATCGATATTGAATCCAATCGTGGGACACCCAAATATTCAAAGCCCTAGCATAAATCAATAGAGGTCTTCCTCTGCCACGGAACAATAATGGTAAACAAAAGTATGAAAGCCATCAGTTGGTGAAACTCGACCAACTGACTAGAACAATGGTCTCCAACCTTTTTGTATCCGCGGACCGTTCAACGCTTAATAATTTGTACCGCGGCCCGGGGGGACAATTTTTTTTTATTTTCCTTTGTCATGAAAAAGGGAGGTTTTTGTGGTTGGTGCACTAATTGTAAGTGTATATTGTGTTTTTTAGGTTGATTTAATTAAAAAAATAAAAAAAACATTTTATTTATTTATTTATTTTTTTTTTTAAATAAAAATGAATAAAAAATTCTTCTGCGGCCCAGTACCAATCGGGGATCAACCGCGGCCCGGTGGTTGGGGACCACTGGACTAGAACATAGTTTACAAAATCACTAGGGTTCTTGCAGCAACATAACAGAAAAGGTCCTAAAGCAGGGGTGTCAAACTCAAATACAGAGTGGGCCAAAATTTTAAATGGAACAAAGCCGCGGGCCGAGGTTGAACAAATTAACCTTTTAATAGGAACCCAAACAAGATTTGAAATAAATATTGAACAAGCAAGGCTTATATAAGTTTAGTGACATGCAAAATCCAGTTTCAAATAATAATAATAATAATAATAAAAATATCAATGGCATATCAAATAAAATTTTAATAAAAATTGAATACCTTTTTTTCTATTTGCAATCTTCTGAGGTAAATAAAATTTCTTTTCCACAGGCTAAAAATAAATTTGAAAATAAAATAACAATAATGAATGAACCAAACATTCAAGCCTTGACGTAGCAAGAGAAAATGCATGAATAAAACGTTAATTATTGCTCAGTTTGCTGGAAGTTTCCCGGAAGAGTTAGTGCTGCAAGGGGTTCCGGGTATTTGTTCTGTTGTGTTACGGTGCGGATGTTCACCCGAAATGTGTTTGTCATTCTTGTTTGGTGTGAGTTCACAGTGTTGCGCATATTTGTAACAGTGCTAAAGTTGTTTATACGGCCACCCTCAGTGTGACCTGTATGGCTGTTGACCAAGTATGCCTTGCATTCACTTGTGTGCGCGTGTGTGTGTGTAAAAGCCACAAATATTATGTGACATGCTGTTAGTATGGAGGAAAAGCGGACGTGACGACAGGTTGTAGAAAACGCTAAAGGCAGTGCCTTAAATGCGCGCCCCTAATATAGTTGTCCGTGTGGAAATCGGTAGAAATTCGGGAGAATGGTTGCCCCAAAAGAGATTTTCGGGAGGGACACTGAACTTTGTGAGTCTACCGGGAAAATTAGGAGGGTTGGCAAGTATGAGTATTAGCGGCGAATGCCGCGTTACAGCAGCACCGACGCTGTATAACACCGGCGGGCCAGCTCTAATGCTAAATTGATATTGCCTCAAGGGCCAAATTAAATTACACGGGGTCCAGAGTTTGACACCCATGTCCTAAAGGTTTGAAAAGCATCTGGTATTGGGGTGATAGGAAGGAACAGTGTATTCATTTGATTTTCAACTAAGCTACCTCCAGCTCCTTAGTTAAAACACAGTGCATCCGGAAAGTGTACACAGCGTGTCGCTTTTTCCACATTTTATGTTACGGACTTATCCCAAAATGGAATACATTTATTTTTGTCCTCAAAAATCTACACAAAATACCCCTAATGACTGAATGAAAAGTGAGTTTAGGGGCATCCTGTTTCAACTGATCATCCTTTAGATCAGGAGTCTTAAAACTCAATTTACCTGGGGACCACTGGATGCAGAGACCGGGTAAAAATGGGCCCTAAGAAAAGATTTGTTAAAAAAAAATGTTGCATAAACCTCAGCATGTCTAGCATGTCACATTAAAAGCGTTACTAAAACGGCCTTCTTTCATCTCCGTAACATCGCTAAAATTCGCTCCATTCTGTCCACTAAAGACGCTGAGATCATTATCCATGCGTTTGTTACGTCTCGCCTCGACTACTGTAACGTATTATTTTCGGGTCTCCCCATGTCTAGCATTAAAAGATTACAGTTGGTACAAAATGCGGCTGCTAGACTTTTGACAAGAACAAGAAAGTTTGATCACATTACGCCTGTACTGTATATACCTTTATATACATATATATCTACATATATACCTATACTGGCTCACCTGCACTGGCTTCCTGTGCACTTAAGATGTGACTTTAAGGTTTTACTACTTACGTATAAAATACTACACGGTCTAGCTCCATCTTATCTTGCCGATTGTATTGTACCATATGTCCCGGCAAGAAATCTGCGTTCAAAGGACTCCGGCTTATTAGTGATTCCCAAAGCCCAAAAAAAGTCTGCGGGCTATAGAGCGTTTTCCGTTCGGGCTCCAGTACTCTGGAATACCCTCCCGGTAACAGTTCGCGATGCCACCTCAGTAGAAGCATTTAAGTCTCACCTTAAAACTCATTTGTATACTCTAGCCTTTAAATAGACTCCCTTTTTAGACCAGTTGATCTGCCGTTTCTTTTCTTTTTCTTCTATGTCCCACTCTCCCGTGTGGAGGGGGTCCGGTCCGATCCGGTGGCCATGTACCGCTCGCCTGTGTATCGGCTGGGGACATCTCTGCGCTGCTGGTCCGCCTCCGCTTGGGATGGTTTCCTGCTGGCTCCGCTGTGAACGGGACTCTCGCTGCTGTGTCTTGGATCCTCTTTGGACTGGACTCTCGCGACTGTGTTGTATCCATTGTGGATTGAACTTTCACAGTATCATGTTAGACCCGCTCGACATCCATTGCTTTCCTCCTCTCCAAGGTTCTCATAGTCATCATTGTCACCGACGTCCCACTGGGTGTGAGTTTTCCTTGCCCTTATGTGGGCCTACCGAGGATGTCGTAGTGGTTTGTGCAGCCCTTTGAGACACTAGTGATTTAGGGCTATATAAGTAAACATTGATTGATTGATTGATAGTTGTATAATGATGTTTCAAATTGTATCCCTTGTGCACCGTAACTTTCTCTGTGCAAATAAGACACATCGGGCTGCCCCTGTGCTCAACAAAGAAATATTGCATCTCCCACTTTCCCTGCAAGCTTTGAAAAAGACATGTTTGGGGTTGTGGAATATATTTGTATTTAGCCAACGCACGGAGAATAATGATATTTCCTCAATGTGTGTCGTTCCGCTTTTCCTCCTTATAACAACGCGGCGGTCGGCGGGTAATAGCCGGGAAAGTACCGGGTTAGCGAGCGCAAAAAAGCGATGGCTCTTGGAGTGTTATCCGGTGTTATATAGAAATATATGTAGTGTTCATCATGTGAGGCAATGCAAATTAAACAATAAAAAAAAAAAAAAATAACGGTTTGAATTGCTCCAGGTTATCGGGGACTGTAATTACTGACGGACAGGTGTGACTGCAGCCAGGCACGTAAGATAACCCTCGTCTCCATGGCAAAGTTTCTGTCGCTTTCGCTCATTTGCAGCTTTTCCAATAACACAGGGGTAGGCGACCCAGAACATTGAAAGAGCCATTTAGGACCCAAATAACACAAGGCTGTCAAGCGCCATTCATATAAAACTTGCGGGCCGCACTAACATTAAAGGCCTACTGAAATGAGATTTTCTTATTTAAACGGGGATAGCAGGTCCATTCTATGTGTCATACTTGATCATTTCGCGATATTGCCATATTTTTGCTGAAATGATTTAGTAGAGAACATCGACGATAAAGTTCTCAACTTTTGGTCGCTCTTAAAAAAGCCTTGCCTGTACCGGAAGTAGCAGACGATATGCGCGTGACGTCACAGATTGTGGAGCTCCTCACATCTGAACATTGTTTACAATCATGGCCACCAGCAGCGAGAGCGATTCGGACCGAGAAAGCGACGATTTCTCCATTAATTTGAGCGAGGATGAAAGATTCGTGGATGAGGATAGTGAGAGTGAAGGACTAGGAAGAAAAAAAAGGCCGGGGCAGTGGGAGCGAGTCAGATGTTATTAGACACATTTACTAGGATAATTCTTGAAAATCCCTTATCTGTTTATTAAATGGGTTATAAATGGGTTGTACTTGTATAGCGCTTTTCTACCTTCAAGGTACTCAAAGCGCTTTGACACTACTTCCACATTTACCCATTCACACACACATTCACACACTGATGGAGGGATCTGCCATGCAAGGCGCCAACCAGCACCCATCAGGAGCAAGGGTGAAGTGTCTTGCTCAGGACACAACGGACGTGACGAGGTTGGTACTAGGTGGGATTTGAACCAGGGACACTCGGGTTGCGCACGGCCACTCTCCCACTGCGCCACGCCGCCCCTATTATTGTGTTACTAGTGTTAATACTGTTGTACCTAGAGGTCAGAGGGGTGTGGCCACGGGTGTGGTGACCACCAGTGTCTCTGAGGGAAGCCACGGAGGAGGCAAGAGAGTCCCAGCTGCCTCTTTGACATGTCTATGGTAAGAGCCAACTTATTACCAACATTTTCTCACCGAAACCTGCCGGTTGACATGTGGTTGGGAACCATGTTCGCTTGACGGCTCTGTTCCATAGTAAAGCTTCACCTTCGGGAATGTAAACAAGGAAACGCCGGCTGTGTCGCTAAAGGCAGCTGCAATACTCCGCTTCCCACCTACATCTTTCTTCTTTGACTTCTCCATTATTAATTGAACAAATTGCAAAAGATTCAGCAACACAGATGTCCAGAATACTGTGTAATTATGCGATTAAAGCAGACTACTTACAGCTGGGATCGGGCTGGAAAAAAATGTCCGCTACAATCCGTGACGTCATCATACCGACGTTTTCAACGGGATACTTTGCGCGAAATTTAAAATTGCAATTTAGTAAACTAAAAAGGCCGTATCGGCATGTGTTGCAATGTTAAAATTTCATCATTGATAAATAAATATTCAGACTGCGTGGTCGGTAGTAGTGGGTTTCAGTAGGACTTTAAACATTCATATTAAGGTGGGGGCCGCAAAATAAACGTCACGTGTCTGAGACCCCTGCTTTAGATGTTCCTACGGCTTAATTTGAGTCCACCTGAGGTAAATTCAGTTTGGAACAATTTGGAAAGGCACACACCTGTCTACATATAAGGAGCACAAACAAGGCATTAAGTCGAAAAAAATTGTCGACCTCTGAGACAGGACTGTCTCGGGGCACACATCTGAGGAAGGATACAGGAAAATATCTGCTGCCTTAAGAAGTCCCAATGAGCAGAGTGGATTCCATCATCCGAAAATGTAAGAAGTTTGGAATGGCTAGGAATCTTCCTAAAGCTGGCCGGCCATCTAAATTCAGCTATTGGGGGATAAGGGCCCTTTTCAGGGAGATGATCAAGAACCTAATGGTCTCTATGTCAGAGCTACAGAATTTCCTTTGAGGAGAGAAGAGAACCTTCAAGAAGTACAACCACCTCTGAAACAATCCCCTAATCAGGCCTGTATGGTCACGTGGCGAGACGGCAGCCATTCCTTACTAAAAAAAAATGTAGTAAAATAAAAGCACATGGCAGCCCGTCTGGAGTTTACCCAAATGCACCTGAAAGACACTGAAACAATAAAAAAAAAAAATCTCTGGTCTGATGAGACAAAAATTGAAGTCTTTGGCTTAGATGCCAGGGTTAATGTTTGGAGGAATCAGGGCACCGCTCATCACCAGGCCATTACCATCCCGACAGTGACATTAAGTAGTGAGGATCTATTTTAGCGGCAGGAACTGGTAGACTAGTAAGGATAGAGAGATAGATTATTGCAGTAAGGTATGAGACATCCTAAATTGAAAACAGGCTCCTAAGTGCTTTTAAATCTTTCAGCAGGACAAGGACCCTAAGCGCAGAGCAAAGATATTAAAATAATTGGTTCAGGACAACTCTGTAAAAGTGCTTGAGTGGCCCGGTTAAAACTCAGATTTGAATCCGATTGAACATCTCTGGAGAAATCTGAACATGGCTGTGCACCAACGCTTCCCATCCAACCTGGTTGATTTTGAGAGGTTCTGCGAAGAGGAATGGGCGAAACTGCCCAAAGAGAGGTTTGCTTGTAGCATCGTATTTAGAAATATTGAGGCTGTAATTGCTGCTAAATATGCATCTACAAAGTATTGCGCAAAAACTGTAAATACTTATGTACATATGATTTTTTGGGTTGAAATTTTTAATAGTTTTGCAAAAAGCTCTTGATATAAACTTTTTCACATTGTTATTATGGGATAAATAAAGTATAATTTTAAGGACAAAAATGTATTTATTCCGGGCTTCACGGTGGCAGAGGGGTTAGTGCGCCCGACTCACAATACGAAGTTCCTGCAGTCCTGGGATCAAATCCAGGCTCGAGATCTTCCTGTGTGGAGTTTGCATGTTCTCCCCGTGAATGCGTGGGTTCCCTCCGGGTACTCCGGCTTCCTCCCACCTCCAAAGACATGCACCTGGGGATAGGTTGATTGGCAACACTAAATTGGCCCTAGTGTGTGAATGTGAGTGTGAATGTTGTCTGTCTATCTGTGTTGGCCCTGCGATAAGTTGGCGACTTGTCCAGGGTGTACCCCGCCTTCCGCCCGATTGTAGCTGAGATAGGCGCCAGCGCCCCCGCGACCCCAAAAGGGAATAAGCGGTAGAAATGGATGGATGGATGTATTTATTCCGTTTTGGAACAAGGCGATAACATAAAATGTTGAAAAAAAGTCGGGTACCTTTAAAAAAAAAAAAAAAAAAAATCAAGCGTATTTGATCTTTGACATTAGTATCTTGTCATGCAAATTAAAATAGTTCTTGCTCTAACATAGGACAACGGGAATTTATCCGACAACTCTAACTGGTAGAGTGCTTTGCTCAGGGACACATATATTTAGGGCGGCACCATTAACCGATTTGAAATTGTCCATCCATTTTCTACCGTTTGTGCCACTCTGAGTTGCGGGGGATGCTGGAGCCTATCTCAGCTACAAGCATATTTGCCAACCTTGAGACCTCCAAATTTGGGAGATGGGGGGGGGGGGTTAGTGCTGCAAGGGGTCCTAGGTATTTGTCCCGTTGTATTTATGTTGTGTTACGGTGCAGATGTTCTCCCAAACTGTGTTTGTCGTTCTTGTTTGGTGTGGGTTCACAGTGTGGCGCATATTTGTAACAGTGTTAAAGTTATACGGCCACCCTCAGTGTGACCTGTATGGCTGTTGATCAAGTATGAACGGCATTCAATTATGTGTGTGTAAAAGCCGCATATATTATGTGACTGGCACAGCACACTGTTTGTATGGAGGAAAAGCTGACGTGACGACAGGTTGTAGAGGACGCTAAAGGCAGTGCCTTTAAGGCACGCCCCCAATATGGTTGTCCGGGTGGAAATCGAGAGAAACGCGGGAGAATGGTTGCCCCGGGAGATTTTCGGGAGTCTCCCGGGAAAATCGGGAGGGTTGGCAAGTATGGCTACAAGTTGCTAGCTCATTGCAGGGTCAACACATAGACAGATAATATTCAAACTCACATCCTCACACTAATTTAAGCCAATCAACCTATCCCCAGGTGCATGTGTAATGCAATAAAATAATTATGACGTTTTGAAAAAAAAAAAAACACATTCTTAAATGAATGTTCCTCTCCATCATGTCATGCGCTTCCAAGCTAGGCTCCTCCTTCTTGAAGAAGAATCAAATAATTTTAGTTTTATATTTCGCAACCAAATATCGAAGGCAGAAGTGTATAAGAAAGTATGCAGTAACAAACGTGTCCGCATCATTCCATTTACTCGGGCTTGAGCTTAACTTAATGAATAATTGTGACCAATCAGTGTTGCCAAAACACAAATTACCACACCACTTCAATTTAGTTTTTTCTCTCACTAATCGAGGGTGGACGCTCCCCTTTTTATCTCTCTTGCTTGCTTCTTTGTCTTGTTTTAACTTTTTTGTTGCCTCTTTTTGCACTGCTCTCCAAATCCACATTGGAACTATTTAACTGGCCTCAACGAAATTGACAAGATCTCAGATTTAGGGGAACCTGCTTGTCGTGATGGAGCGGGTGTTGCTGGACACACGACAGACTCTTGGGAGAAGAAGGAGGGGCGCGTGCCTGGCGACCCTTTTCAGTTGAGGACGTGAAAATATCTACCTGTTCGGATTTATGACAACAGGACATCTGCTGATTGGAGTAAGGGTTGCTCTGGTTTTAAACAAATTGGAAGTTGCTGGCAGTCTTCAAAGTACCCCAAAGCTGCCACAAATGATTGGAGGATGCGGGAAGAACTATGGACACTCTTGTGATTTTGGATCACATCGGACTGTCTGCCCCGCAGGTTTGGGGACAAGTCATGGACAATTTAGAGTGAAAAGCGAATTTTATTTTCACTCGTAAACAAAACATTCTAACTTGGATTGTTTCCCTGGCTTCGAGACTCTCTCGAAGGCCGGTGCAGCGAAGACACAACAAACTCCCTTCTTGTCTCTCATGGACACACCTGTTGTTGTTGACTGTGGACGAGCGACTGCACGACATCAAGGCCACAGAACAGAGACATACTGCAGGCTTATACACTAAGATGCATCCACAAAAATATACGCCGCACACATACATCCCCCACCCTCAACGCAAATCCCATAGGGGTGAAGAAGGGATGGTCAGCGCCTGAGAGCTGCGGCCTACCACCATCACTCCGTACTCCCTTTCCTCTGTTGCAAGATATATCGAGATGTATGTTGTAATATGTATATGTGCTTTGCTATGGAGGTTTTTTCCAACTCAAGACTGGGGCTCCAGTCTAGATTGTATTTTTTTTCTCAACCTTCCCCAGCGTTTACCTTTTTCCCATCTTTCACGGGCCGCCTTATGGCAACCCATCAGCGTTACTGTTCTGTAACCCTGTCCACGGTTTGTTTGTCTAATCTTGAACGGGTTTGTGCTGAAAACAAAGTTTCGTTGTACTTGTGCAATGACAATGAAGACCTATCCTATCCTATAAAGCAGTGGTTCTCAACCTTTTTTCAGTGATGTACCCCCTGTGAACATTTTTTTAATTCAAGTACCCCCTAATCAGAGCAAAGCAAAATACAGCACAATGTCTTCAGTTTCTGATTTATTAAATTGTACAACAGTGCAAAATATTTGCACATTTTTAGTGGTCTTTCTTGAACTATTCGGAAAAAAAGTTATCAAAAAACTAAAAACTTATTGAAAAATAAACAAGTGATTTAATTATAAATAAAGATTTCTATTCATCCATCCATTTTCTACCGCTTATTCCCTTTTGGGGTCGCGGGGGGGGGGGGGCGCTGGCGCCTATCTCAGCTACAATCGGGCGGAAGGCGGGGTACACCCTGGACAAGTCGCCACCTCATCGCAGGGCCAACACAGATAGACAGACAACATTCACACTCACATTCACACACTAGGGCCAATTTAGTGTTGCCAATCAACCTATCCCCAGGTGCATGTCTTTGGAGGTGGGAGGAAGCCGGAGTACCCGGAGGGAACCCACGCATTCACGGGGAGAACATGCAAACTCCACACAGAAAGATCCCGAGCCTGGATTTGAACCCAGGTCTGCACGACCTTCGTATTGTGAGGCAGACGCACTAACCCCTCTGCCACCGTGAAGCCCTCTCAATCAATCAATCAATGTTTATTTATTTCTACACATAGAAGTAATCATCAACTTAAAGTGCCCTCTTTGGGGATTGTAATAGAGATCCATCTGGATTCATGAACTTAATTCTAAAAATTTCTTCACAAAAAATAAATATTTAACATCAATATTTATGAAAAAATCTAGCTGTCAACACTGAATATTGCATTGTTGTATTTCATACTTTTTGAAGTATAATTCAATAAATATATTTATAAAGTATTTTTGAATTGTTGCTATTTTTAGAATATTTTAAAAAATACTCTCACGTACCCCTTGACATACCTTCAAGTACCCCCCATTTAAGAACCACTGCTATAAAGATAGCATAAGTCTGTCACAGTGGACATGTTTCTTTTACTTTTTTATTCATAGCTGTATTTAGAAGTGTCTGGTTGTATCTGCTGCTTTAATGTCTTTAATGTCCTCTGTGTTCTTTGATGTTTGATGTTTCCCTCTTACACACATGGAAGAGGGATGTGTACTATGATTATGAGTTGTTTTTTTTTTTATTTATTTATTTTTTTTTCTTCCCTTGGCCTCAGTCTGCACCCCCACTCCAGGGCCCAGGCTAAGACCAATTTTTTATTTTTATTTTATCATAATCTTCTATTCTTTTCTCCACCCCCCCCCTTGTTTACCTGCATGTCATCTTTTTTGTAAGGGGCGCTGGAAGCCGGCAGACCCGTCAGCGATCCTGTTCTGTCTCCCTGTAATGTTTGTCTGATCTTGAATGGGATTGTGCTGAAAATTGTAATTTTCCTGAAGGAACTCTCCTGACGGAATAAATAAAGTACTATCTATCTAATCTAATAAGGTTAGTGTTTTTCATATCTACCATTGTTCCGAGTAATGTCACTTGATCAAGTCTTTTCTAACATTCCACACAGTTTACTGTATCCTCTAAAACGGACCCAATGAACTAGTGTGAGCCGCAGCAGCACTACCTAGTGGCCTGGGGCAAACACACCAGCACTTTTCATTTGTTGGGTGGTCTATGTATTAGAAGGCGACTGCTTGGTCGCTGTCCCACAGTTTATTAGGCAGAAGCCAACACTTAAAGCTGGATGTTATACAGCCCTATTGGACGGTCATAAAGCGATGGCGGCTCAGTAAAGCAGTGTTGTCCTTGTAGTTGCATTCACCCTTGAAATATAAAGAAACTTAACAGGTCCTTTTTCAGGATGCGACCGTGACGCAGTAACCAAACAACTTTAATCACGTTGTGCTCATCAGGATGTTTCGGGACCACCTGCCAGATGAGGGCACTCACCTGTGATCCGGTTGTGGCGTCCTCAGGCTTCTTGTCGTCTCTTATGTGAAGGAAACGGGGGAACCTGAGAGAGATGCCCTTCACCGGATCCACCTGGCAAGCAGACAAGACTCTAAAACCGCTGATGACGAGTAACACAAATACTATAGCTAATTGATTAATAAAATGCTTTTGACAAAGAGTAGAGACAAAGCTAACCATTCCCATGGCGGCCTTGTAGACGGGTGACAGGGACAGGTCGGCACACTTCACCTCCCACACCTGTACTGCATCCAGCCACACGTCAGGTTCGGCTGATTGGTCGAAGCGGTAATAGGCTCGGGGCTTAGGTAGGATGTGTTCCTGATGGCGACACAGAAAATGTAGTCTTACTCACAGGACTGATATCTATATGTGTTGGAGGCAAAGGACATCATATACAAAAACCAGTATGTTTAAAAAGTTGTGCTGTCAAAGTGAGTGGGAGACCAATAAAGTTCATTGAGTCCATGAACTTACCTTTCAACAGTAATTACTAAATTGGTGGGTGGCTACAGCTTTCATTTTGTGACAAATTAATATTGTGGATGATGAGGGGTTGCTGGAAATAGATGCATGCTTTGACTATGAAGACTGAGTAGTGGTACTTGGCTGACACGGTCACACACTCATCTGAGCTGGACAAGTTGCTGGAGCGCTGTCTGTATTTTTTTTTGTCATTTATAGTAATTTTTTTTCCAAGTTAGCATGTGTCAGATGGAGTAGGCGTGTGTGAAAGAGTATGTAGGGACGGCGTGGCGCAGTGGGGAGAGTGGCCGTGCGCAACCCGAGGGTCCTTGGTTCAATTCCCGCCTAGTACCAACCTCGTCACGTCCGTTGTGTCCTGAGCAAGACACTTCACCCTTGCTCCTGATGGGTGCTGGTTAGCGCCTTGCATGGCAGCTCCCTCCATCAGTGTGTGAATGTGTGTGTGAATGGGTAAATGTGGAAGTAGTGTCAAAGCGCTTTGAGTACCTTGAAGGTAGAAAAGCGCTATACAAGTACAACCCATTTATTTATTTATGTTTGTTGTGTAACAGTGTTAGTCTGAGTTTGTCTGTGAATAATGTGTAGAGATTAACGATAATGGCTTTTTGCCAATATCCGATACAGTCCAACTCTTAATTACCCATACCAATATACACAGTTGTGGAATTAACACATTTGTATGCCTAATTTTGTTGTGATGCCCCGCTGGATGCATTAAACGATGTAACATGGCTTTACAAAACAAATCAACTCAAGTTATGGAAAAACATTCCAACATGGCACTGCCATATTTATCATTGAAGTCACAAAGTGCATTTTTTAACATGCCTCAAAACAGCAGCTTGATTTTTGGGACATGCTCTCACTGAGAGAGCATATGGAGGTTGAGGTGGGCGGGGTTGAGGTGGCGGGGTGTATATTGTAGCGTCCCGGAAGAGTTAGTTCTGCAAGGGGTTTTGGGTATTTGTTCTGTTGTGTTACGGTGCGGCTGTTCTCCCGAAATGTGTTTGTCATTTTGTTTGGTGTGGGTTCACAGTGTGGCGCATATTTGTAACAGTGTTAAAGTTATACGGCCACCCTCAGTGTGACCTGTATGGCTGTTGACCAAGTGTGCATGGCATTCACTCGTGTGTGTGAAAAGCCGTAGATATTATGTGACTGGGCCGGCACGCAAAAGCAGTGCCTTAGCGCTCTGTACTTCTCCCTACGCCTGTGTACACAGCGGCGTTTTAAAGTCATACATTTTACTTTTTGAAACCGATAATTTCTGATATTACATTTTGCCGCATTTATCGGCCGATAATATCGGTGGTCCGATATTATCGGACATCTCTAATAATGTGTAAAAAAATATTTGCATCAAGCAAACATATTGTCTACATTGTACAGTCAAATGTTGGTGGTATGAAAAACTTGAAAAAAAGGATTAATTGCAATATATTACAACTGCGGAGAAGATGCAATTCATCGTGATTAGGGCTGCAACGATTCATCGGTTTGAAAAAAAGCATCGATTTGTATTTTGTTGCTTCGATGACCCGTTTAATGACTAAAATATGTGGACATTTTCTTGGTCCTGCACACACGTGAGCAGTGCAGCTATTGGTGATGGAGCTTGTGCTGCCGGTGGTGTGGATTGTGTGTGTGCGTGTGTGTGGGAGCGGGTGCTAATAAAGAGATGTAGCTCAGAAATGCAACGACAAAGTGGAAGACAGAGAAGAGCACAGAATATGAGAGACAGGTGATGCGATCAATTTTAACAGTGAGTAAAACAGACACCGAGGCGAAATGTTCGCACTTTCCAACATAGCTGGCATGTCACAATATCAGTACAATATTAATGCTTACCAGAATTCATCCTGCATATTTAAGAGCAGCAATCAAGCAAAATAAAAAGTCTACTTAGGTAGCTAACATATGCTTGACTTACATGAGTGTTTATGTTAAAGGAGCAATATGTAATAATGTGGCCAGAATTGGTACTACAATCACAATCACAATTCTGTAGCCCCCACATTCTCTCCCTGACTGAGGTTGCCAGATACGCAGCCGAATTAAATATTTAACTGTATAGGCCAGGGGTAGGGAACCTATGGCTCTAGAGCCAGATGTGGCTCTTTTGATGACTGCATCTGGCTGTCAGATAAATATGAGCTGACATTGCTTAACACGATAAGTAATGAATAATTCTGCTGGTAACCAAGATGTTAAAAAATAACGTTCAAAATATGAAACATTCTCGTGTATTTTAATCCATCCAACTGTTTTCTACTGCACCTGTTCAAGAAATAACAATGTTATCAAAAATTATATGGAGACTTATTAAATTATAAAAATGTTGGTTTTACTTAAAAAATGCACGCATTAGACAGTGTTAAAAAATATGAAATGCCTCTAACGGAAATACATTTTAAAATATTTGGCTTTCATGGCTTTCTCTGCCAAAAAGGTTCCCGACCCCTGGTATAGGCAGTCCTATTATCAATCAATTTTTATTTATATAGCCCCAAATCACAAGTGTCTCAAAGGGCCGCACAAACCACAACGACATCCCCGGTAGAGCCCACACAAGGGCAAGGAAAAACCCACCCCAGTGGGACGCCGGCGACAGTATAATTCATAATTATAAATATAAGTATTAACCAAAATAGACTGCATAAGAATAACTGGCTGTTGTTACTGTATGGTATGATTATCCATCCACCCATTTTCTACCGCTTGTCCCTCTCAGGGTCAGAGGGGTGCTGGAGCCTATACCAGCTGCAATTGGGCTACACCAGGGGTCTCAGACACGCGGCCCGTGAGACGTTATTTTGCGGCCCCCACCTTAATATTTAATGTTAGATTTATATGAATGGCGCTTGACAGCGTTGTGTTATTTGGGTGCAAAATGGCTCTTTCAACGTTCTGGGTTGCCTACCCCTGCATTAGTGGAAAAGCGGCAAATGAGTGAAAGCGACAGAGACGTTGCCATGGAGACGAGGGTTTTCTTACGTGCCGGGCAGCAGTCACACCGCGACACCTGTCCGTCAGTAATAACAGTCCCCAATAACCTGGACCAAATCAAACCGTTATTTGTTTTTTTTATTATTAAGACCCATTTAGTGTTGTAAATTTAATCAATCAATTAATCAATCAATCAATCAATGTTTATTTACATAGCCCTAAATCACGAGTGGGGCTGCACAAGCCAGTCCAGTCCTATTAAAAATACAAACTTACTTGTATTGCTTGGTGTTAATTTCACAAGCTTATGATTGTTTTAAACAGGACCCGCTGCTCATTGAGAAGAATAATACAAGCTCACATGTTGAAGTCTAAAAAGACAACGAAAAGTCATTAGATGTGTATGTTTCTATAATAAGTGTATGTACAGGTATCAAAATACTAGCTAATTACAGTCACAAAACTCACTGAATTGACAAAATTGTGCCCTCCTGCTACATCTTGTTTGCAACTTGCTCAAAGTTACATTTTCCAAACCACAAAATATACCACCACCGCATAGCTTATGTTGCTGTTAGTGGATTAACAAAGCAATGTTTTAAATAAATGTCTACGCATGCCCACCGCCAAGATAAAACATTTGCAAAAGCATTTAAAAAACGGCTGCAATGGCTGCCGTGCAGCATCAAAACATGTGAGCGAGACATGAATCACTCCTAACACTGCCCTTGCATGTAACAATGTTGTTTTTCACTGTGCATGTACGTACCCTGAAGGTCTGAACTAGAAAGAGGTTGAGTCAAATTGATCTGACGCAAGTGTGCTTTAAGAATCTACAGTACATAAGCACCTTTGAGAAGCAACTCACGAATCAATTCCATTACGATTATTGTGATTCAATTTAGAATCGATACTCAATTCAACCCGATTCTCATTGTATATAATTTGGCATTTGAATTATACTAATACTAATTCAAAATCTCCTCTTTAGGACTACTGACACATTACATATACATCTGCCCACAGAACTTTCCTCCAGAAGGTCATATCTTTGTCCATGTGATATCAGATGAAACAAAAATTGAGCTGTTTGGCCACAATACCCAGCAATATGTTTGGAGGAGAAAATGTTAGGCCTTTAATTCCTTGAACACCATTCCTACCGTCAAGCATGGTGGTGGTAGTAGTATTATGCTCTGGGCCTGTTTAGCTGCCAATGGAACTGGTACTTTACAGAGAGTAAATGGGACAATGACAAAAAAGGATTACCTCAAAATTCTTCATGACAACCTAACATTGTGAGTTCCAACTCCGGCCGAGTCATATCATAGACTATAAAAATGGGACACATTACCTCCCTGCTTGGCACTCAGCACCAAGGGTTGGAATTGGGGGTTAAATCACCAAAATGATTCCCGGGCGCGGCCACCGCTGATGCTCACCGCTGTACTCACCTCCCAGGGGGTGATCAAGGATGACGGGTCCAATGCAGAGAATCATTTTGCCACACCGAGTATTTGTGTGACAATCATTGCCACTTTAACTTTAGTTGGGTGTTCCAACAGGACTATGACACCAAACACACATCAAACGTGGTAAAGAAATGGCTAAATCAGGCTACAATTAAGGTTTTAGAATGGCCTTCCCAAACATGTGGAAAATGCTAAAGAAACAACTCCATGTCAGGAAACCAACAAATTTAGCTGAACTGCACCAATTTTGTCAAGAGGAGTTGCCAAAATTTCAACCAGAAGCTTGTGGATGGCTACAAAAAGCGCCTTAATGGAGTGAAACTTGCCAAGGGACATGTGACCGAATAGTAACATTGCTGTTATGCATACTTTTGACCCAGCAGATTTGGTCACATTTTCAGTAGACCCATATTAAATTCATAAAAGAACCAAACTTCATGAAGGTTTTTTTGTGAAAAACAAGCATGTGCTCCAATCACTCCATCACGAAAAAAAGACAGCCATGACATTATGTCCTTCACAGGTGTATGTAAACTTTTGACCACGACTGTACATGCAGAATGTGAGCGTAGTAATGTTGAAAAAAGAAACTTTCTTAAAAATTCTGAATTTATCCAGAATTGTAGTAAATGAGAATTTGGAAAGATTTGAATGTGCGGGGTATCTGCAGGTTTCAGCAAGTCAAATTTAAGACTTTTTAAGACCTTTTTAATGCCACCTTGAATGAAATTCAAGACCGTAAAAAATAATAAAAAAATCTATAAATATAAGCGATGGTTGGGGATCCCACTGTACTACAACCTCAATGACAATCAGTCAAGTTTACTTTTTGTATGTTTATTAATAAACAAACTGATAAGCACCACTCTGCCCAACAGCCCAAAAATTTAAAAATCTTGAGAGATCCAAAAACTTTGACATCCAAAACAAACGCCGGTAAAAACATAATAACCGAGGTGAGGGTAAAAATAAATTACATTTCATTAACACACACCGAGACCCGTTGACTTGATCGAAGAGCAGGTTTTGGATGTGAGGTGCTAATCCGTGTCTTGTAATATATGCTGTTTTATCCTTTCCGCAGGAAAAATGTATTAGCAACCTGAGAATCAGGAAACATCACACGAAAAAGATCGCCAATTCAGTCATTTGAGGTGTAGAATTGATGTTTCACCACAGTGTGCAAGATCCATAACACCTCGGATTTTAATGTTGCTGTCCCGCCGAAGATTAGTGTCAGGTCAGTGCTGCTAGCGGCAGTTGTTGCCAGCTGGGGGTGCGCAGAACTGAGAGATGCCCGGTGTTTGTTTTTGGCCCTTTGCCGCGATTTTATGCTTACCACACTGCTTGTGCGATCCCACCGCCTTAATTCCCATGGTGCCAAGTTTGAAATCTCTCTTACAAAGTATGTACCTGGCCTCCTCGGGATTGGCAACAGGCTTAAGCCAGCTTTTAAACCGGCTGTCCTCCAGCCAACGCTCGCAAAACTTGCATTTCTCCACGCTGACTGAAAGGCGGGACACGAGGAAGAAAGGAAGGAGTCTGCGCGCGACTGACACTGAAACCACTCACTTTTACTCAAAGACGTGCCGTAACTTTTACTCAAAGACGTGCCCCGAAAAAAAAACAAAAAAAAAACTGGCCCGACAATTTAAGACCGTTGAGTACTGAATTTAAGACCATCTTAGAAATTTCTAATAAATGTAATACTTTTTAAGGCCTTAATTTTAGACAATCCAATCCAATCCACTTTATTTATATAGCACATTTAAACAACAATAACGTTTCCAAAGTGCTGCACAGCCGTGTTAAAAACAGTTGTAAAAAAAAAATATATATAAAACCAATAAAAACAATATAAAAACAAATATGATTAAAAACTATTTTAAAGGGTAAAATCAATTAAAACAGTAAAATAGAAATCAAAGTGTATAAAAAACAGGGAGGACAACAGAGGACCACACAACTCACGTAGTGTTAAAAGCCAAAGAATAAAACCAATAAAAACAATATAAAAACAAATATGATTAAAAACTATTTTAAAGGGTAAAATCAATTAAAACAGTAAAATAGAAATCAAAGTGTATAAAAAACACAGAGGACAACAGAGGACAGAGGACCACACAACTCACGTAGTGTTAAAAGCCAAAGAATAAAAGTGGGTCTTAAGACCTCAGTAGAAGCATTTAAGTCTCACCTTAAAACTCATTTGTATACTCTAGCCTTTAAATAGACTCCCTTTTTAGACCAGTTGATCTGCCGTTTCTTTTCTTTTTCTTCTATGTCCCACTCTCCCTTGTGGAGGGGGTCCGGTCCGATCCGGTGGCCATGTACTGCTTGCCTGTGTATCGGCTGGGGACATCTCTGCGATGCTGATCCGCCTACGCTTGGGATGGTTTCCTGCTGGCTCCGCTGTGAACGGGACTCTCGCTGCTGTGTTGGATCCGCTTTGGACTGGACTCTCGCGACTGTGTTGGATCCATTGTGGATTGAACTTTCACAGTATCATGTTAGACCCGCTTGACATCCATTGCTTTCCTCCTCTCCAAGGTTCTCATAGTCATCATTGTCACCGACGTCCCACTGGGTCATTATTGTCACCGATGTCCCACTGGGTGTGAGTTTTCCTTGCCCTTATGTGGGCCTACCGAGGATGTCGTAGTGGTTTGTGCAGCCCTTTGAGACACTAGTGATTTAGGGCTATATAAGTAAACATTGATTGATTGATTGATTGATTGAAGACGAGACTTAAAACACTCCACTGTGGAAGCAGTTTGAACATGGAGGGGCAGAGTGTTCCAGAGCTTAGGGCCGACCACAGAGAAGGCCCTGTCTCCCCTGGTCTTAAGTCTGGTCTTGGGCACCACGAGCTGGAACTGGCTCTCGGACCTCAGAGCGCGCGCAGGAATGTAAATTTGGATGAGGTCCGAGATATATTGAGGTGCCAGTCCATGTAAAGATTTAAAAACAAACAGCAATGTTTTAAAATCAATTCTAAAATGAACAGGGAGCCAGTGCAAACTCTGAAGAATTGGGGTTATATGCTGGCGTTTCCTGGCCCCTGTTAAAAGTCCTGCTGCCGTGTTCTGGACTAACTGCAACCGGGAGAGAGCTTTATGGCTAATGCCAGCATAAAGTGCATTGCAGTAGTCCAGGCCACTTGAAATAAAAGCATGCACGACTTGTTCAAAAAGGTTAAAAGATAAAAACGGTTTAACCTTTACTAAAAGACGAAGGTGATAAAAACACGATTTTAAAACGCCATTGACTTGTTTGTCTAGTTTAAAATGGCTGTCTATAGTGACGCCAAGGCTGGTGACTTTGGGACGCACATCATTTTGCAATGGTCCCAAGTCAGTGAGGGCCGGACCAAAAACTAAAATTTCCGTTTTTCCCTCATTCATTATTAAAACATTCTGGGCTAACCAAGCCTTGACGTCACATAGACAGTTAAGAAGGGGTGTCAGGGGGCCGTGGCTTTTTGAAATTGGCATATAAATTTGGCAGTCATCTGCATAAAAGTGATAAAACACTCCATGTTTCTTCAAAATATCTCCAAGAGGGAGGAGATAAAGAGCGAACAGGATGGGGCCTAAAATAGATCCCTGGGGGACACCACAGTAAAGCGGGGCAGAAGAGGAGGTGGCGTCCCCCAGCCTGACAGAGAAGGACCTCTCAGACAGGTAAGATCTGAACCACGCTAACGCAGTCCCCCTGACACCCACACAGTCTCTCAGGCGGTCTAAAAGAATTGTGTGGTCGACTGTGTCAAAGGCAGCTGTAAGACACATGAATTTAAAATGTTTTAAGACTTTTTAAGGATCCGCAGATACCCTGATGTGAATCAAAATGTTCCGTCACACAATACAGAGTTGAAACGACGTGCCACAGTAACAGACAGTCCCATTATACTTTGTTTATGAGCGAGGGCGAAATAGGTAATTTGTTTATGGTGCCTCCACCATTAATGAATACATGTATGGGGAAACACTAAAACCACAATCATTGTTTCAGAATAAATACATATATTAAATTAAAGTAGAGACTATGAAGCGGTAGCAATTTACTTCTCACAAAGATAAGGTCAACAAACACCACCATTGCTATCAGTGTTACAGAGTAGTATTACATTAAGGGTTTGCGATGCTCAGACAGCAACCCCGTGTTTCCACGTTCCATGCAGTGTCGGATTGGTGCTGATTCAAGAACACGGCCAATCATTTGGCAGCCTGGATTCCATCAGCCTCCTTAATCCACCATCCATCACGCTCACAAGGGGTGCTTGATTACAAAGCACAACAGCGAGGGTGGATTGGAAAAAAAAAAACATGCTCCTTTTCAATCAAAGTGATTGTGCTGTACTTTGCACCGTAAATACTTTTAAGACACTTTCAAGTGTCACCGTGTGCAGCAAGATCCGTTTTTTCCCCCCACTCACCATTGTAGTTTAAACACTTCAAACACAAATGTGTTTTTTTTAGCAATGCCAAAGTGGTTGCAGGTGATTGTGAGCTCATCTATACTTTAGTTGCCTAACCTCAGTTAAAAGCAGCTAGACTAAGTATGTACTTACTCAACTATTTTAGCCAGCGGGACGATTGAAATCTGCTGATGTTTACCTCCTCGTTGAATGGAGTCAATCAGAGCGAGTACATCAGTTGCCGGTTACTGCTCAGTGGTAACACAATCTACAAAATTCAACCTGAGGCTGAATGATATTCATCAGAAATAATACAGGCACCAGCGCCCCCCGTGTCTCCAGAGGGAATAAGCAGTAGAAAATGGATGGATGGATGGATAATATAAAGATTTTTTTCTCCCAAAACACCATTTTCAATTACAATTTTGGGTTTTTTAAATAAAAAATTAAAAAAAATGCAAAAAACAACAGGTATAAAGGATTAATAGCATTATCATGTAATTTGTAATGGCATAGTCTGATTAAAAGACATTTTTAAGACAGAGCTCTGTGTCTTTATTAGTGAAAGAATCCATCCATTTTCTACTGCTTATTCCCTTTGGGGTCGCTGGTGCCTATCTCAGCAACATATTTGTATCTAAGTTATCACACAAATGTGTGTTGCAATGAGTTCCCGGCAAGAAGACAGAAGCTGTCTTTGATCTTACCAAGAAAAAGGCTTTAAATAACTCCACTGTGTAGGATGGGAAGCAACATGAAGGTGTTCTGTTTCTTTGATGTATTGGGAAGGCGTGGCGCAGCGGAAGAGCGGCCGTGCGCAACCCGAGGGTCCCTGGTTCAATCCCCACCTAGTATCAACCTCGTCATGTCCGTTGTGTCCTGAGCAAGACACTTCACCCTTGCTCCTGATGGGTGCTGGTTAGCGCCTTGCATGGCAGCTCCATCAGTGTGTGAATGGGTAAATGTGGAAGTAGTGTCAAAGCGCTTTGAGTACCTTGAAGGTAGAAAAGCGCCATATAAGTACAACCCATTTATCATTTTTTTATAATCCACAGAAAGATTTTGTCTTGACCGGAGAACTACAAAGCGGAGAAGAAGCAGGACCCAACTCCCCTCCAGGCGACCTTTTCTTTGAACTGTTTTGATCAAAGGCGATGGCTATTTACGACCACTCTCCCTTGGAAACAGCTGTTGCCATGTAATCAGGGAAAGTCCAAATAAAACAAGAGGCCTACAATCTTTTGTCAGAGCGTGGAACAACGAACTACGCGTTTCTCCTTATTGAGCCAAATTTAATTCTGTCTCTGTTTAATTCCTTGCTTCTTGTCTTGTTTAATAGATGCAATCAGTGTTTGAACCTGACAATTAGTATCAACACTTCGTATTCTTATTATTTTATGCAAAAATGTTTATTTTTTTTTTTTTATTACCGGAATGTGCCACGGGTCAATAAAAAAGTCACGGTCCATACATGGCCCAGGGGCCACACTTTAAATATCGCTGGGTTGCTTATTTCACACAGAAGACTAAATGTTGCCAAACCACGGACTAGTGCCTCTAAACCACAGGTGTCAAACTCAAGGCCCGGGGGTTAGGTAACCCAAACCCGCCACATCCTTCTACGTAGCCCGTGAAAGCCTAGAAAAAATGGGTTTCAATAAAACTTTTTTTTTAACTAAATGCATTCGTTCTTTAAACTTGGACAGAAAAAAAAATGCATATTTCAAACTTTAATATTATCTGATCATGTCAAATATATTATTGTATACTGTATTGCAAAAGGGGCTTCACGGTGGCAGAGGGGTTAGTGCGTCTGCCTCACAATACGAAGGTCCTGCAGTCCTGGGTTCAAATCCAGGCTCGGGATCTTTCTGTGTGGAGTTTGCATGTTCTCCCCGTGAATGCGTGGGTTCCCTCCGGGTACTCCGGCTTCCTCCCACTTCCAAAGACATGCACCTGGGGATAGGTTGATTGGCAACACTAAATGGCCCCTAGTGTGTGAATGTGAGTGTGAATGTTGTCTGTCTATCTGTGTTGGCCCTGCGATGAGGTGGCGACTTGTCCAGGGTGTACCCCGCCTTCCGCCTGATTGTAGCTGAGATAGGCGCCAGCGCCCCCCCCGCGACCCCGAAAGGGAATAAGCGGTAGAAAATGGATGGATGGATGGATGTATTGCAAAACTATTTTTGTGAGATAAAAACAAATAGTTAAATATCTGAATGTTACCTTTATTTATGATTTTAAAGCAAGTTATACATAAAAAAAAATCTAATAATTTCGGTTAATCATGATTAATCACAGGTTATTACCCGCATGCACAAAGTAAATTAATTCAAAAACGCGGCTCTCTGAAAGCGGCAATTCCTGCGATGTTGTCCTCAATGAAAATGAGTTTGACACCCCTGCTCTAAACTGTATTCTTCGCACTCATTGTAGTGATTAAGTTTTGATATCACACTTCTAGATGTCCTCCTCTTTTCTCCACGCTTTGCACCGCAGTGGTAAAACAAACTGAGCTTGTGGAGGCGGATATGTGCCGTCGCTCACACTACGGCTACTTTGTTGTTTTTTTTACCGCTTGTATTTGATTAGTGATTAAATGCACAAGACACGCTCCTCTCTAGAACTTTTAATGTAAATAATGTAAATTTAGCAACAAAGTCACAAAATTAGCAACACAGATCCCAGTTTGCTAAGTATGTTCCATTAAACTGTAGTTTGTTTATGAGCCAAGGCGAACCGGAAGCGACAAATCCGCAATAATGACAGTGCAAATGTCATTTGCAGCCACAAACAAAAGCTTACATGGGACAAAAATAATGTGTGTGTGTGTGTGCGTAGCCATATGTTTATGGAGAGCGCTGTTGCAGGAAGGAGGAGTTTATGGTAAACACTATTATAGAGCGGAAACTTGATGTAACAAATGTTTTTTTTTGTTTTTTTTCCAACATCACCGTAATTAAATGAATCGATTGCAATTCAAAATTGATCAATTATGCCACCCTAAATCGGTCTAAAAATAAAATTGTCAGTAGCAGCATAGTGTGCTGTTATTCTGTTAGAAAAAAACTGAAGAAAGAGTGCAAGAGATGGGCTGAGTTGGCACTGCTTTACCTTTAAAAACTTGTAGTGCTGCTCCAGATCTTCATCCTTGAAGCCGGTCCCGATCTAGAGGAGAGACAAGGAGATCAGAAAGGTTTCGTCTCTCAGCATTCAGGCTAAAATATTGTTACCAACGTCAACACATGGTCTTTCTAGTCTATCATGTCTGCTGCAACATCGCCAACGTGCTTGTTCCAGTCACCCAGGTATCAGTGTGTATAATGTGTGTATGCACTCGTGTGTGTGAAAGTTTCGCAGGCAGCACTGCATTGACAAATCCCTTTTCCATGGATAAAGACATAAAAGTTACAGCAGGAAAAAGTGGGGATTAAAGGTGTTTGGAGGATTGAAAGATGAGAGAACCAACACTGCATGGTTAAGTCGCACACTTGTCAAACGTTGCAGCTGAAATACACAAGGTTTTCAGTGGAAAGGGACAGTTTAATGGCTCTTACACTAACCTAAATCAACAATAGTCTCCAAAAACACACACACAGCCTGCATCCGATGCACAGGATACAGTAACAGGCAACAATGAGAAATAGACAATAGACAGACACAAGTGGCCAAAAGAGGACATCGCACAAATGCTGGTGGACAACTTGTGAAATTTGAGTGCAGCATATTCATCAAAAAGGAATGATTTAACATTCATCAATTTGCCATTATTTAATCATTAAAAATTGTTACGACAGGGGTCGGCAACCCAAAATGTTAAAAGAGCCATACTGGACAAAAAAAAAAACCCAAAAAACAACAAATATCTGTCTGGAGCCGCAAAAGAATGAAAACCTCATACAAGCCTAATAATGAAGACAACACGTGGAAATGTCTATATTGGGGCGGATACTTGGACGTAGTTCTCACACCCAGTAGTCCTGAGGTGGAGGTGCGACCTAATTGTTTAAGTTTGGTCACATTACGCCTGTACTGGCTCACCTGCACTGGCTTCCTGTGCACTTAAGATGTGACTTTAAGGTTTTACTACTTACGTATAAAATACTACACGGTCTAGCTCCATCCTATCTTGCCGATTGTATTGTACCATATGTCCCGGCAAGAAATCTGCGTTCAAAGGACTCCGGCTTGTTAGTGATTCCCAAAGCCCAAAAAAAGTCTGCGGGCTATAGAGCGTTTTCCGTTCGGGCTCCAGTACTCTGGAATGCCCTCCCGGTAACAGTTCGAGATGCCACCTCAGTAGAAGCATTTAAGTCTCACCTTAAAACTAATTTGTATACTCTAGCCTTTAATTAGACTCCCTTTTTAGACCAGTTGATCTGCCGTTTCTTTTCTTTTTCTTCTATGTCCCACTCTCCCTTGTGGAGGGGGTCCGGTCCGATCCGGTGGCCATGTACTGCTTGCCTGTGTATCGGCTGGGGACATCTCTGCGCTGCTGATCCGCCTCCGCTTGGGATGGTTTCCTGCTGGCTCCGCTGTGAACGGGACTCTCGCTGCTGTGTTGGATCCGCTTTGGACTGGACTCTCGCGACTGTGTTGGATCCATTGTGG
Organism: Nerophis ophidion; assembly: GCF_033978795.1. Taxonomy (NCBI): domain Eukaryota; kingdom Metazoa; phylum Chordata; class Actinopteri; order Syngnathiformes; family Syngnathidae; genus Nerophis; species Nerophis ophidion. The sequence continues at coordinate 51,333,696 of NC_084624.1, forward strand.
ATTGAACTTTCACAGTATCATGTTAGACCCGCTCGACATCCATTGCTTTCCTCCTCTCTAAGGTTCTCATAGTCATTATTGTCACCGACGTCCCACTGGGTGTGAGTTTTCCTTGCCCTTATGTGGGCCTACCGAGGATGTCGTGGTGGTTTGTGCAGCCCTTTGAGACACTAGTGATTTAGGGCTATATAAGTAAACATTGATTGATTGATTGATTGAAGGCACCCAGTGTAGAGGTGCCTGCCTTTAATACACTTTCTAATGCGCATTCTCATGTTGGTTGGTAAAGGGGAACATTATCACAATTTCAAAAGGGTTAAAAACAATAACAATCAGTTCCCAGTGGCTTGTTGTATTTTTTGAAGTTTTTTTCAAAATGTTACCGGTCCTGGAATATCCCTAAAAAAAAAGCTTTAAAGTGCCTTATTTTCGCTCTCTGCGAAGACACTGTTCATTTTCCTGTGACATCATACAGTGCTGCCAATGTAAACAAACAATGACGAATAGCAGAGCAAGATATAGCGACATTAACTCGGATTCAGACTCGGATTTCAGCGGCTTAAGCGAATTAACAGATTACGCATGTATTGAAACGGATGGTTGGAGTATGGAAGTATTAAAGAAGAAACTGAAGCTATTGAGCGAATAGCTATTGGCGCTATTCATAGCCATAGCATGGCCGAAAAGCTGCTTTAGCATCGCCGGTAAAATGTGCGGACCAAACGATCAGGACTTTCGCATCTTGTGACACTGGAGCAATTTAAATCCGTCGATTGGTAAGTGTTTTTTTCGCATTAAATGTGGGTGGAAGGAAACGTAATATAGTTGCAAATGCATCTGCAGGTTATCCATACATCTCTGTGCCATGTTTGCTTTAGCACCGCCGGTAAATAGTATGTTAGCATCGATTAGCGTAGTACGTTAGCATCGATTAGCTGGCAGTCACTCCGCGACCAAATATGTCTGATTAGCACATAAGTCAACAATATCAACAAAACTCACCTTTGTGATTTCGTTGACTTTATCGTTGCAAATGCATCTGCAGGTTATCCTTGGATCTTTGTGCCATGTCTGTCATCGCCGGTAAAATGTGCAGACACTCCGGCACATTCAATGGGGGTCTGGCGGCAGATTTCTTGCCACTTTCGCATCTTCGGGCCAGTGGTGCAACTTGAATCCCTCCCTGTTAGTGTTGTTACACCCTCCGACAACACACCGACAAGGCATAATGTCTCCAAGGTTCCAAAAAATAGTCAAAAAAACGTAAAATAACAGAAATGAGACCCGGTGTTTGTAATGTGTTGAAAATGGCGGCTGTATTACCTCGGTGACGTCACGTTCTGACGTCATCGCCACAGAGCGATAATCAGAAAGGCGTTTAATTCGCCAAAATTCACCCATTTAAAGTTCGGAAATGGGTTAGAAAAATATATGGTCTTTTTTCTGCACCATCAAGGTATATATTGTCGCTTACATAGGTCTGGTGATAATGTTCCCCTTTAAAGTTAAAGTACCAATGATTGTCACAAACCCCCTAGGTGTGGCAAAATTATTCTATGCATTTGACCCATCACCCTTGAGCACCCCCTGGGAGGTGAGGGGAGCAGTGAGCAGCAGCAGTGGCCGCGCCCAGGAATCATTTTTGGTGATTTAACCCCCAATTCCAACCCTTGATGCCGAGTGCTAAGCAGGTTGTCTTGAATAAAGACTAGAAAGAAACAGTAACATTGCCCTCTTGCATTTGCCACTATGGTGACCCTGAGGAGCACGCTCCTGCGTGGAGACTATGTTGCTATATTTTTGCCATGGCGAACCAACTCGCAACCCACAGTGAGTTTTGTGGCAGACACGCTACCCGAGTTTTCAATGAGCAAACAGGCTTCATAGTTTGATCTGGCCGTTGGCCTCTTCAACGAGGGGGACATAGTTGACGACGACACCAAATACTTCTTGGACCTCGCATCCCTTGGCCAGCAAGCAACAAGGTAGGCCATGAAGTTGTTGTGCGCAGCCCTGACAACGGACAAGCATATCGCCATCAAACTGCTCCTGTTGAGGCGGTACGGCCTACCTTCTTTTACGGTTGGTCCTCCTGCGGCGTGCGCTTACTAGTGATACTAAAATATCAGTAACATTGATACCAGGTCTTTATGCTATAATATCAAGTCTAAAGTCAAAATATTGATACTTTTAAAACTTTAGTTATTTGAAATAATGTACCGTACAAGTCGCTCCGGAGTATAAGTCGCACCTGCCGAAAATGCAAAATAAAGAAGGAAAAAAAACATATATAAGTCGCATTTTTGGGGGAAATTTATTTGATAAAACCCAACACCAAGAATAGACATTTGAAAGGCAATTTAAAATAAATAAAGAATAGTGAACAACAGGCTGAATAAGCGTACGTTATATGACGCATAAATAACCAACTAAGAAGGTGCCTGGTATGTTAACGTAACATATTATGGTAAGAGTCATTCAAATAACTATAACATATAGAACATGCTATACGTTTACCAAACAATCTGTCACTCCTAATCGATAAATCCCATGAAATCTAATACGTCTAGTCTTTTACGTGAATGAGCTAAATGATATAATTTGCTATTTTACGGTAATGTGTTAATAATTTCACACATAAGTCGCTCCAGAATATAGGTTGCACCACTGGCCAAAATATGAAAAATACTGCGACTTATAGTCCAAAAAATACGGTATATCACCAACAGCAACAGTGGTTACATCAATGTGGAATGCACTCCCAACAGGCGTAAAAGTAAGTGCATCTCTATCCACCTTCAAAACCGCTCTAAAACACCTGCAGGCAACTTCAACCCTTTACTAATACCCTCCTCCATTCACATCCCATCTCCCCGGATTGTAAAAAACCTAATGTAAATAATCAAATGTACTTCTAATGTATATACTTGTTCTTATGCTATCTGAACTCACTATGTTCTCTGCTGGCTGTACATATCCTACCAAGTAAGACCCACACTGTTTCAATGTCCATTTCTTTGTTGATGCAATTGTTGATGACTGAACTACTAATATAAACCAAAGCTCCTCATCCCATCCCCCCGGATTGTAAATAATTCAATGCATATACTATGATGATTAACTTGTGTGATGACTGTATTATGCTGATAGTATATATTTGCACCATTAATTGATTAACGTGGACCCCGACTTAAACAAGTTGAAAAACTTATTCGGGTGTTACCATTTAGTGGTCAATTGTACAGAATATGTACTGTACTATGCAATCTACTAATAAAAGTTTCAATCAATCACTCAAAAAGTAACTTAATTACTAAGTTCGAAATGAAACATGATTGGTGGAAACTACTTTTTCTTGCTCAAGCAAGAAAAAGACTAGCAATTAAAATGAGTCACCCAGTATTATAAAACAAGTGTATCTACACTTTTATTGTAGGCTATTGCAGACACTACATAAAGAGTTGAATTTGAATGAGATGACATTCAATGCACAATTACGCCATTATTTATTTTTCCCTGAGATTGTATTTTTAGCATTTGAAGAGAGTACTCCAAAAGCAGCAACACATTCGGTATATTTTCAAAGTATCTGTATCGGATTGGTATCGCTGAAACCAGCCTGAATTTGGTTTGATTGATTGATTGGGTTGGGGAGGAGACCCTGCCCCAAGTGGAGGAGTTCAAGTACCTAGGAGTCTTGTTCACCAGTGAGGGAAGAGTGGATCGTGAGATCGACAGGCGGATCGGTGCGGCGTCTTCAGTAATGCGGACGTTGTACCGATCCGTTGTGGTGAAGAAGGAGCTGAGCCGGAAGGCAAAGCTCTCAATTTACCGGTCGATCTACGTTCCCATCCTCACCTATGGTCATGAGCTTTGGGTCATGACCGAAAGGATAAGATCACGGGTACAAGCGGCCGAAATGAGTTTCCTCCGCCGGGTGGTGGGTCTCTCCCTTAGAGATAGGGTGAGAAGCTCTGCCATCCGGGAGGAACTCAAAGTAAAGCCGCTGCTCCTTCACATCGAGAGGAGCCAGATGAGGTGGTTCGGGCATCTGGTCAGGATGCCACCCGAACGCCTCCCTAGGGAGGTGTTTAGGGCACGTCCAACCGGTAGGAGGCCACGGGGAAGACCCAGGACACGTTGGGAAGACTATGTCTCCCGGCTGGCCTGGGAACGCCTAGGGATCCCCCGGGAAGAGCTAGACGAAGTGGCTGGGGAGAGGGAAGTCTGGGTTTCCCTGCTTAGGCTGTTGCCCCCGCGACCCGACCTCGGATAAGCGGAAGATGATGGATGATTGATTGATACTTTTATTAGTAGATTGCACAGTACAGTACATATTCCGTACAATTGACCACTAAATGGTAACACCCCAATAAGTTTTTCAACTTGTTTAAGTCGGGGGTCCACATTAATCAATTCATGGTTGGATCGAAATATAAATAAGTGGTATCGCACACTACTCTGTGGAACAACTGCAAGAGTCTCCGGAGAGGTCCTGAGAGGTCGTCTTTTCAGGGCCACATCCTCCTGCCTCCTTCCGTGCAGCGAGAACAACGTGAAAAACTTCCAGCCAATGCCGACAAAGCAGATGTTACTGACACGCACGCAGTCGCTTTAATTCGCCTACCAAATAACTGGAAGTACATGGCGCGGCCTAGGACCCGCCTAAATCATCACCACAAGCATCCAGGGGCTCTCCCGTGCGCCTATTCTGCATCCCTCCTGGCACACAAAGACCGATAACGAACAGGTGCGGAGAAGCCTCTCGCCGCTGCTGGTGAAGAGACCACCGCTGATCTGCCCCTGCCAGCCCCACAGTGCGGGCTGACTCAGCGTGCTTGGGCCCCCCGACTTCCTGGGCAAAGCGGAGGAGCAGATGTTGCTTCTTTACCAGGCATACCCAGGCTTCACAAGGCAGGTGCGGTATTTGGATTTGATGATTTCAGAATATCTGCTCACACAGGTATTTGTTTTGTTTGCAACAGCCACCTGCCTGGCACCAGGCTGTGCTAAAGAAACATGTGTCGTAGGCTGACGTAAATCTTCGCTGACAGAAGTGTTGAAATGTTAAATTTATTCTCCACATCTTTACAGCATTGGAAAACATTAACAATGTTTGTGTCATGTTTCTCCTCATAAAGAAACCACATTAAAACAAAAAAATATATTTTTCGCCCCCATCTTTTTTCAATTTCATACATTTTTGAAGAAACTCTAGGGATCCACTATGCCGGTGCTAAAGAGTCTCAGGTTGCCAATCCGCCAGGTTAACACTTATGTCATCACTTACTCTTGAATTCTATGCAAGCTCTAATTGCAGTTTTCTGTCCAAACAGGTTGCAGACGAAATCCAAACAGGAAGTAAAAATTGAACGACATAAGGTTTAATGCAGGGGTGCCAAACGTACGGCCCGCGGGCCGGATCAGGCCCCCGAACAGGTTTTATCCGGCCCGCCGGATGAGTTTGCTAAGTATAAAAATGAGCCAGAATTTTTGAATGAAATAAACAGTTCTAAATGTGTCCACTAGATGTCACAATAGCAATTATTTGTATCATTGTAGATAAGTGTTTCTCAAATGGGGGTATGTGTACCCCTGGGAGTACTTGAAGTTATGCCAAGGGGTAGGTGAGATTTTTTTTAAATATTCTAAAAGTAGCAACAATTCAAAAATCCTTTATAAATATATTTATTGAATAATACTTTTAACAAAATATGAATGTAAGTTCATAAACTGTGAAAAAAAATACAACAATGTTGACAGCTAGATTTTTTGTGGACATGTTCCATAAATATTGATGTTAAAGATTTATTTTTTTGAGAAGAAATGTTTGGAATGAAGTTGATGAATCCAGATGGATCTCTATTACAATCCCCAAAGAGGGCACTTTAAGTTGATGATTACTTCTATGTGTAGAAATCTTTATTTATAATTGAATCACTTGGTTATTTTTCAACAAGTTTATAGTTATTTTTATATATTTTTTTCCAAATACTTCAAGAAAGACCACTACAAATGAACAATATTTTGCACTGTTATACAATTTAATAAATCAGAAACTGGTGACATAGTTCTGTATTTTACTTCTCTATCTCTTTTATTCAACCAAAAATGCTTTGCTCTGATTAGTGGGTACTTGAATTAAAAAAATGTTCACAGGGGGTACATCACTGTAAAAAGGTTGAGAACCACTGTTGTAGATTATGCTACAAAATAAACCACAATATGTTAGCGAACAAGTCGAGGAAAATGAACAAACTACATAAATAACATCCTGTAATTTGATTTTGATATTATTGTTTTATCTTGATGGATAGAAAATTAACACCAATGAGTTGACTGATGAACATTATCACAGAATTTATTCAGAAGATATAAATAACGACAAATAAAGACAGAATACTATTAACTGCAACATGTAAGTGTAAAAAAACATATTTTGTACATTTTCAGATTGTGCTTTTTTTTATTTTTAACAAAGAAAACAATCTCTAGTCGTCTTTATTTTTAGGTTATCGTGCTGTGATTTTACCACGCCGGCCCACTTACGAGTAGATTTTTCTCCATGCGGCCCCCGATCTTAAATGAGTTTGACACCCCTGGTTTAATGCTTTGTAAATTACGCACCTTGCAGACCGTCTGAAACTCCTCGTTGTCTTCGTCGTAGCAGGCCAGCAGGAAGCCGCCGTACATCCCGGTCCTCTTGCCTTTTCCCAGGTAGGCGCCAATCACGCAGAGGTCCACTGTGTCGCCTACACCTTCCAGGTAGTCCTTCTTTAGCTGTTGCAGGATAATATTTGAGTTAATTTTGGACTAATGAAGTGAAGTGAATTATATTTATATAGCGCTTTTCTCTAGATTAGATTACATTAGATAGTACTTTATTTATTCCGTCAGGAGAGTTCCTTCAGGAAAATTACAATTTTCAGCACAATCCCATTCAAGATCAGACAAACATTACAGGGAGACAGAACAGGATCGCTGACGGGTCTGCCGGCTTCCAGCGCCCCTTACAAAAAAGATGACATACAGGTAAACAAGGGGGTGGGGGGGAAGAAAAAAATAGAAGATTAAAATAAAATTTAAAAATCGGTCTTAGCCTAGGCCCTGGAGTGGGGGTGCAGACTGAGTCCAAGGGAAAAAAACAAACAAAAAACAAACAAAAAAAACAAACAAACAACAACTCATAGCCATAGTACACATACCTCTTCCATGTGTGTAAGAGGGAAACATCAAACATCAAAGAACACAGAGGACATTAAAGACATTAAAGCAGCAGATACAACCAGACACTTCTACATACAGCTATGAATAAAAAGTAAAATAATAATAATAGTGACTCAAAGCACTTTTACACAGTGAAACCCAATATCTAAGTTACATTTAAACCAGTGTGGGTGGCACTTGGAGCAGGTGGGTAAAGTGTCTTGCCCAAGGACACAACGGCAGTAACTGGGATGGCAGAAGCGGGGATTGAACCTGGAACCCTCAAGTTGCTGGCACGGCCACTCTGCCAACGAGCTATACCGCCCTATTGTTTCCCATACACGTGTGGCCAGCCACAATTAAAACATTTTGCTGCAAAACTTCACTTTCCATATAACATTGACTACGTTATTTGTTTGAAAATTAGAGTTTGATGTTTGACCAACAGTCTTCTGTAGCTAGTCAGCACACAGTGGCCAGCAGTAAATTGGCCTAATAGTGCAAAGTTGGCAGCCAATATTAGTTTTAACAGTGTGTGCTGACAATAAACTGTATACTACAATGCAGTTGCTGTTTTATGTCAATTTTGCTATGTTGAAATCTTGTTTGTTAAACGTTTGTACAAATTAAGACCGCATGTGCTCCTTTACTTTAACCGTGAATTGTTACCAGAAAAGTGGCGTGAGTTGGTGGTGAAAAAAATACACCCCGATGGGACTTTAGAGAACACAGTTAGCAAGTTTCAAGCAAATTACCGGTATGTATATTTCCTTCCATCCATCCATTTTCTACCGTTTGTCCCTTTTGGGGTTGGGGGGGGGGGGGGGGGTGATGGAGCCTATGGCCGGAAGGCGGGGTACACCCTGGACAAGTCGCCACCTCATCGCAGGGCCAACACAGATAGACATACAAAATTCACACTCAAATTCACACACTAGGGCCAATTTAGTGTTGCCAATCAACCTATCCCCAGGTGCATGTCTTTGGAAGTGGGAGGAAGCCGGAGTACCCGGAGGGAACCCACGCATTCATGGGGAGAACATGCAAACTCCACACAGAAAGATCCCGAGCCTGGGATTGAACCCAGGACTACTCAGGACCTTCGTATTGTGAGGCACATTCACTAACCCCTCTTCCACCGTGAAGCCCAGCATGTTCTATATGTTATAGTTATTTGAATGACTCTTACCATAATATGTTACGTTAACATAGCAGGCACCTTCTCAGTTGGTTATTTATGAGTCATATAACGTACACTTATTCAGCCTGTTGTTCACTATTATTTATTTTAAATTGCCTTTCAAATGTCTATTCTTGGTGTTGGGTGTTATCAAATAAATTTCCCCAAAAAATGCGACTTATACTTCAGTGCTAATTATATATGTTTTTTTCCTTCTTAATTATGCATTTTCGGGAGGTGCAACTTATACTACAGAGCGACTTATACTCCGAAAAATATGGTATGTATATTTCCTTCCATACATTTCTACCGCTTGTCCCTTTTGGGGTTGCGGGGGGTGATAGAGCCTATCTCAGCTGCATTCAGGCGGAAGGCTCGGTACACCCTGGACAAGTCACCACCTCATCGTAGGGCCAACACAGATAGACAGACAACATTCACATATCCCCTGGTGCATGTTTTTGGAGGTGGGAGTGTGTGAAGTGTATTATATTTACATAGCGCTTTTTCTCTAGTGACTCAAAGCACTTTACATAGTGAAACCCAATATCTAAGTTACATTTAAACCAGTGTGGGTGGCACTGGAAGCAGGTGGTTAAAGTGTCTTGCCCAAGGACACAACGGCAGTGACTAGGATGGGGGAAGCGGGAATCGAACCTGCAACCCTCAAGTTGCTGGCACGGCCACTCTACCAACCGAGCTAAACCACCCCAGGAAGAAGCCGGAGTACCCGGAGGGAACCCATGCAGTCACGGGGAGAACATGCACACTCCACAGAGAAAGATCCCGAGCCTGGGATTGAACTCAGAACTACTCAGGACGTTCGTATTGTGAGGCACATGCACTAACCCCTGGACCACCGTGCTAAAACATAAAAAAAACACGTGTTTGTGTACCACATTGTGACAAAGTTGCATTTGTGTCAAAGTATTGGGGTATTTTTTAAGGTTCATTTATATAGTGCTAGCAAGAAATGTAAAGTGACTAATCAAAATTTAAAAGTCGTATTAATCATAAATGACTGCACTAATCAAAATAGTAAAAAAAAAAAAAATTAATGAGAACTAAATAGATAAATATAGTGAAATAGGCTGAATGCACATTTGGTCGACCAACGTGTCTTAAGTGTGGTACAAATAAAAAAAATTCTAGAAGGGAATAATTTACTAAACATTCTGAAGACAAAACTTGCGTTAAAAGGTGTTCCAAGAGTAAATAGGATGAGCTGACGCTTTAAGGGATGCGGATGATGAAAGCTGGGGCTATATTATGGTTACAGGGAGGATTTCAAGTTCTGATCTTGAGTAATTTGTGCGATTGTGTTGTATCTGTACACAACATCAGCACAGACGCAACTTAAGCCTCGTATATGTAACATCTGGTAGAAGATGAACTAAAGTTTACTCTGCATCTACAAACCCTGTTTCCGTATGACTTGGGAAATTGTGTTGGATGTAAATATAAACAGAATACAATGATTTTCAAATCATTTTCAACCCATATTCAGTTGAATATGCTACAAAGACAACATATTTGATGTTCAAACTGATAAACGTTTTTTTTTTTTGCAAATAATCATTAACTTTAGAATTTGTTGCCAGCAACACGTGACAAAGAAATGAGGAAAGGTGGCAATAAATACTGATCGAGTTAAGGAACGCTCATCAAACACTTATTTGGAACATCCCACAGGTGTGCAGGCTAATTTAGGAACAGGTGGGTGCCATGATTGGGTATAAAAATAGCTTCCCAAAAATGCTCAGTCTTTCCAAGAAAGGATGGGGCGAAGTACACCCCTTTGTCCACAACTGCGTGAGCAAATAATCAAACATTTTAAGAACAACGTTTCTCAAAGCGCAATTGCAAGAAATTTAGGGATTTCAACATCTACGGTCCATAATATCATCAGAATGTTCAGAGAATCTGGAGAAATCACTCTACGTAAGCGGCATGGCCGGGAACCAACATTGAATGACCGTGACCTTCGATCCCTCAGACGGCACTGTATCAAAAACCGACATCAATCTCTGAGGGATATCACCACATGGGCTCAGAAACACATCAGAAAACCACTGTCACTAAATACAGTTTGTCGCTACATCTGTGAGTGCAAGTTAAAGCTCTACTCTGCAAAGCGAAAGCCATTTATCAACAACATCCAGAAATTTCGCCAACTTCTCTGGGCCCGAGATCATCTAAGATGGACTGACCCAAAGTGGAAAAGTGTTCTGTGGTCTGACAAGTCCACATTTCAAATTGTTTTTTGGAAATATTCGACATCGTGTCATCCGGACTAAAGGGGAAGCAAACCATCCAGACAGTTATCGACGCAAAGTTCAAAAGCCAGCATCTGTGATGGTATGGGGGTGCATTAGTGCCCAAGGCATGGGTAACTTACACATCCATGAAGGCACCATTAATGCTGAAAGGTACATACAGGTTTTGGAACAACATATGCTGACATCCAAGCGCCGTCTTTTTCATGGACGCCCCTGCTTATTGCAGCAAGATAATGCCAAGGCACATTCAGCACGTGTTACAACAGCGTTGCGTCGTTAAAAAAAAAGTGGGGGTACTTTCGTGGCCCACCTGCACTCATTGAAAATGTGTGGCGCATTATGAAGCGTAAAATACGACAGCGGAGACCCCGAACTGTTAGACTGGAGCTCTACATAAAACAAGAATGGGAAATAATTCAATTTTCAAAGCTTCAACAATTAGTTTCCTCAGTTCCCAAACGTTTATTGAGTGTTGTTAAAAGAAACGGTGCTGTAACACAGTGGTGTACATGCCCATTCCCAACTATTTTGGCACGTGTTGCAGCCATGAAATTCTAAGTTAATTGTTTGCAAAAAAAAAAAGTTTATGAGTTTGAACATCAAATATCTTATCTTTGTAGTGCATTCAATTGAAAATGGGTTGAAAAGGATATGCAAATCTTGTGTTCTGTTTTTTTTTCATCTAACACAACTAGATAACCCATATGGAAACAGAGTTTGTAAGACATTTTCAAAAACAGGCAAAAGCTATTCAGGCAACTTTTTATTCAAGCACTCCATTTTGTTGGCTCCTACTGCTCCTACTAATAAAGTGTGCAGGTTCTACAGTCGAGTGGGTGGAGGACAACGCACTCACCTTGAGCCAGTTATGAGAACGCTTGGCAATTTCATAGGTGGCATCCTTCTCCAGAGTCTTCACCATCAGGCCTTCACAAGAGTCTACACGCACACGCACACACACACACTTTAGTCATTGTGAGAGACTCACGCACATCTTTTGTCTTAATATAGAGCTGATATTAGCACTCCCTGCTTTGTATTCATGCTGCAAAATGGCACACAAACAAGTTGACACACAGCAGGAAGTGACGCACAAATACACACAAAAGCAGGAATAAACCACAACTCAATGTCACACAAACAGTTCAAAGTTTACAAAGTGATGTCAGGAAAGTGATGTCACATCACACTCCTCAGCCTTCCCGGTAAGGTTTATTCAGGTGTACTGGAGAGAAGGCTTCGCCGGATAGTCGAACCTCGGATTCAGGAGGAACAGTGTGGTTTTCGTCCTGGTCGTGGAACTGTGGACCAGCTCTGTACTCTCGGCAGGGTTCTTGAGGGTGCATGGGAGTTTGCCCAACCAGTCTACATGTGCTTTGTGGACTTGGAGAAGGCATTGGACCGTGTCCCTCGGGAAGTCCTGTGGGGAGTGCTCAGAGAGTATGGGGTATCGGACTGTCTTATTGTGGCGGTCCGCTCCCTGTATGATCAGTGCCAGAGCTTGGTCCGCATTGCCGGCAGTAAGTCGAACACATTTCCAGTGAGGGTTGGACTCCGCCAAGGCTGTCCTTTGTCACCGATTCTGTTCATAACTTTTATGGACAGAATTTCTAGGCGCAGTCAAGGCGTTGAGGGGTTCCGGTTTGGTAACCGCAGGATTAGGTCTCTGCTTTTTGCAGATGATGTGGTCCTGATGGCTTCATCTGACCGGGATCTTCAGCTCTCACTGGATCGGTTCGCAGCCGAGTGTGAAGCGACAGGAATGAGAATCAGCACCTCCAAGTCCGAGTCCATGATTCTCGCCCGGAAAAGGGTGGAGTGCCATCTCCGGGTTGGGGAGGAGACCCTGCCCCAAGTGGAGGAGTTCAAGTACCTAGGAGTCTTGTTCACGAGTGAGGGAAGAGTGGATCGTGAGATCAACAGGCGGATCGGTGCGGCGTCTTCAGTAATGCGGACGTTGCACCGGTCCGTTGTGGTGAAGAAGGAGCTGAGCCGGAAGGCAAAGCTCTCAATTTACCGGTCGATCTACGTTCCCATCCTCACCTATGGTCATGAGCTTTGGGTCATGACCGAAAGGATAAGATCACGGGTACAAGCGGCCGAAATGAGTTTCCTCCGCCGTGTGGTGGGTCTCTCCCTTAGAGATAGGGTGAGAAGCTCTGCCATCCGGGAGGAACTCAAAGTAAAGCCGCTGCTCCTTCACATCGAGAGGAGCCAGATGAGGTGGTTCGGGCATCTGGTCAGGATGCCACCCGAACGCCTCCCTAGGGAGGTGTTTAGGGCACGTCCAACCGGTAGGAGGCCACGGGGAAGACCCAGGACACGTTGGGAAGACTATGTCTCCCGGCTGGCCTGGGAACGCCTCGGGATCCCCCGGGAAGAGCTAGACGAAGTGGCTGGGGAGAGGGAAGTCTGGGTTTCCCTGCTTAGGCTGTTGCCCCCGCGACCCGACCTCGGATAAGCGGAAGATGATGGATGGATGGATGTCAGGAAAGAAAAGTGGAAAGTAAGCCACAACACACCCACACGCACACAATTGCACAGGAACCCACAAACGCACACCTCGGACAGACTGCTCCAGGAACTCGGCAATGGCATCTGTGTTGTCAGAATCGATGGATCGGGCAAACAAAAATTCTCCTTCCACTTCGGTGAAGTTCTCTCTCAAAAGAGCGCGGCGCTGACACAGCGGCAGGCGCACCAGCGACTGTGCACACACAAACACATTGAAAAGGAGAAAATATACAATGTTACAAATGGCAAAAAAAAAAGCACATTCTTCCACTTAGCTTGCAGCCTGACATTGGCAAGGAGTAAACACAAGAAAAGTATCTGCACACACGCACGCACGCACGTACATACATATCGAGATGCTCTACAGAGGTATAACCGTTTTGAACAAACTTGAACCACCCACTTTAAAGACACTCTCAGCACGAAGAGCGGAGTTCCAAACGCCCACTGCAGTTTAAGGGTCATTTAGAAAACTGAAACAATGGAACACAAACTCTCTTAAAAATCGCAATTATGAAGGAACGAGTAGAACAAAAATGATGCTGTTTTGGTAAGCTACTTACAATTAGGGGCATCTTGTTTTCACTTAGGATTATATCCCCCAGAGCCTTGAGTCCTAACCTGACTCTCGCCAGACCCTCCACACAAGGATCTGGGCTCGAGGGCAATGTTGTTAAATATTGGTGAATAAACACTACGTCTATTCTGGTTCACAATTTTTAATCAACTGCTGCACAGAGGAAAATCCGGAAACACTTTTTCCTTCCCGCCCATAAACACTGCGCATGCGTTAACCCAGTATATGGAGAAACATGTTAACAATCTTCCTATCTTTTATATAAAACACATTCAATAGCACACGTTTCTTAAAACACAAACACATGTCTTTTTAAACAACAGGAACATTACAATCAACTTAGGTAAGAACCCATTTTCCTTCACTCAATGCTTTCAAAAGCATCAAGGGTGATGCCCCCTTTTTCGTAAGACAGTCAGCCAGTTGAGCTTTTGTTGCTGACCAAAGTACTTTTTGTATTTTTTTGTTGCGAATGAGTTCTTTGATGCCACTTATATCTAACCGAAGCCTTTTCTCTGTTACCTGTTTTGTTGATCGAAGAGCATCATAGAGGGAATGATTACCAGTCACACAAACTAACGCTGGAGCATTTAGACCAGCGGTGCCAGTAGTGAGCTCAGAATAAAGGGTGGCAAGAAACAGCATTGTCTATTCCATCCGACATGGCCAGAGTGCTTCGCACCACATGTCGAATTCTCTTGGACTGCCAGAAAAGGGGGGAGAATTTACCTCCTTTTCCCATTAGGATGATCAACATGCCCCCTTGTGTACCTCCATCAGGAAGATTTCCTAATGAAGCATCACTGAATACAGTTAGGTTTAAGGCGGTATCATTTCCCAAATGTTGAAATTTTAAAGTCACTTATTCAGCTTTAAGTTTACGAACTAACTTATTAGCATTGTGAATGGATTGCACAGTCGCATTCTTTAGACTCGTTGCCAGACCACAAGAATCAAACATTACGTCAGGTCTTGTCTGTTTTGCAACCCAGAATATCTGTCCTATTTTTGATCTGAGTTGTTCTTTTTTCTGTTTCATTAGGAGGAGCATCTCTTTCTAGAGCACCGACTGGCTGTAAGTGAATGGGGTGCAGACTTTCAATGTAGCTGTGCTGATGCAACTGTACAGAATCATTAACAGTTTCAATATCCATTACCAAATAGCAGAAATTGTCATGTTCCTCACATCCCACTTGGAACTCAGACTTCAGTTTAGGGATCACATTTTCTGAAAAGTTTGATGAGCCTGCCCACATAAAATCATCTACATGACATGCGAGTACACCTGGCACTGTGTTTTTATTATCCAGCCAATAAAATACTGCCGGGTCTACCTGTGACACTTTACCACCTGTGCTCAGCATGATTTCCTTCACCTTGTTGTACCAATAGGCAGATGCATCAGCAAGTCCATACACAAACTCCATACCCTGTAAAAAGGCCAACTTGAAGTCCATGGATTGGACTTTCCAATGATGTTGACAAATTACACTTAGCAATAGCCTTAGAGATTCAGAAGCACAGGTTGGTGAATCTTTTTGTAGATTTGTTTTAATTAAGTTCTTCAAACCCCCTTGCTACAAGTCTGGCTTTGAGTACAATACCAGTGTCACTTTCTTTGAGACTACAGACCCAACTAGTGGAGATACACTTTTGTCCTGTATTTTCAGTCTCTTCAAAAACATTATTGCTTTTCTAGCTTTCTATCTCTGCCTGTTTGGCTGCATCAAATGATATGTCTTTTGTTATGAGTACATCAGCCTCCCTAACAGCTGACTCAGTGTTAAGATGCTGTACACACGACATGTCAACAGCCTCTTTTAGTCCAGTACTGCCATCAGGCTCAATATGCTGCACATTATACCAGTGTTTATAGGTTCCTGTTGCTTTACCTGCTCTACTGAGTACTTTAGCCCTACATGTTACACTTGTATCTATTTTCACGAAAGTTACAATCTGTCCTGTTTTTAACTTCACATTAGAAGCAGGGAGAAGATTATCACAGGCACTGTGAATCATTAGAGGTGCATCACTTTGAATTACACCATCACTTGTTTCCCTCTCCATCACTGTCATGTTCACTTTCACTGTCTGTGTTTTTTTTTCATTCTCTGAGCTACATGATGGTCTGTGTAAAGCATCTGTGTCACTATCAACGGTTATGTTCTCTTCATGTTTTTCACATCATGTTTCAGTGTGAACTTTACTTTGTGTAATTTTCTTGTCTTTAATCTGTGTGTGCACCTTATTAAGTCGTGAGTGATGAACTCTGACTAGAATACCTCCATGTCTTACAAACACAACAGCTCCATCTTGACCAATCACCACTCCTGGTCCCTTCCACTCTGCACTGTCTCCTCGTTTATAGTAAACCTTTTCTCCTGTCTCATATTTTTCATCTGTGTATCTAAGCTGTTTTCTAAATGCCCTTCTTATCCTCTCTGAACATTCAACTTCAGTGAAAGCCTTCCTTGAGGCATGCAAAGCTGATATGTGTTCTCCTACTCTTGTGCTCACTGCCCTCTAGTGCAGGTAACTCATTTACCAATACATTGGGAAGATTAGGATTTTGACCAAATACCAGTTGATGTGGACTATAAGCATGTACACTGTGCATGCAGTTCTTAGCCATTAAGGCCCAGTCCAAGGCAGTGCTCCAGTCACAACCTTTTTCCTGTTTAACTTTCTGGATGATGTTCGTGAATGTCTGATTATGACGTTGCTCCATGGGCTGTATCCTGCGGTTGGCTTGATCTCGATATTGAAGTTTTCTGCCATGTCCCTGAACTCTTCATTGTTAAATTCTCCTCCGTTGTCACTGAAGAGCTTTTTGGGAGGACCAAGGACACTTATCCATGTGTGGATGAAAGAGTTGAAAACTACAGAAGATTTCTTGGTTTTCAAAATATTTCCAGCACTGAAAGGTGTGAAATGGTCCATCCATCCATCCATCCATCATCTTCCGCTTATCCGAGGTCGGGTCGCGGGGGCAGCAGCCTAAGCAGGGAAGCCCAGACTTCCCTATCTCCAGCCACTTCGTCTAGCTCTTCCCGGGGGATCCCGAGGCGTTCCCAGGCCAGCCGGGAGACATAGTCTTCCCAACGTGTCCTGGGTCTTCCCCGTGGCCTCCCACTGGTTGGACGTACCCTAAACACCTCCCTAGGGAGGCGTTCGGGTGGCATCCTGACCAGATGCCCGAACCACCTCATCTGGCTCCTCTCGATGTGGAGGAGCAGCGGCTTTACGTTGAGCTCCTCCCGGATGGCAGAGCTTCTCACCCTATCTCTAAGGGAGAGCCCCGCCACCCGGCGGAGGAAACTCATTTCGGCCGCTTGTACCCGTGATCTTATCCTTTCGGTCATGACCCAAAGCTCATGACCATAGGTGAGGATGGGAACGTAGATCGACCGGTAAATTGAGAGCTTTGCCTTCCGGCTCAGCTCCTTCTTCACCACAACGGATCAATACAACGTCCGCATTACTGAAGACGCCGCACCGATCCGCCTGTCGATCTCACGATCCACTCTTCCCCCACTCGTGAACAAGACTCCTAGGTACTTGAACTCCTCCACTTGGGGCAGGGTCTCCTCCCCAACCCGGAGATGGCACTCCACCCTTTTCCGGGCGAGAACCATGGACTCGGACTTGGAGGTGCTGATTCTCATTCCGGTCGCTTCACACTCGGCTGCGAACCGATCCAGTGAGAGCTGAAGATCCCGGCCAGATGAAGCCATCAGCCATCCCAGGCCAGCCGGGAGACATAGTCTTTCCAACGTGTCCTGGGTCTACCAGGGGGCATGAAAAACCCCCAGACAACATAGCTCCTAGGATCATTGGGACACGCAAACTCCTCTACCACGGTAAGGTAGCAGCTCAGAGAGGAGTGTGAAATGGTCCATTATATGTAAATACCAAATGCCTGACTCGAGCTCGTGCAGGCCCACCGCCACAGTTTCATTGTTGTAAATGTTATGTTTTATGTGTTGTTTACAGTTTTTATTGTAACCTTGCTGCTGCCCTCTTGGCCAAGTCTCCCTTGGAAAAGAGATCTTTGATCCCAATGGGATTTTACCTGGTAAATAAAGGCTAAATAAAAAATAAATACATATTAATTAACTGCCTGGAAAAGACTTATGAGGTATGAAGTGGAGTGGGAGTTTCAATGGGCAGCACTGTTTTGCAACACAATTTACCGTATTTTCCGGATTACATGGCGCACCAGACTAGAAGGCACACTGCAGATGAGCGGGTCTATTCAGGTAATTTTTTTACACAAGGCACATCGGTATAGAGGGCGCATTGAAGGGGTCATATTATGATTTTCTTTCTAAATTTAAAACACTTCCTTGTGGTCTACATAAAACGTAATGGTGGTTCTTTGGTCAAAATGTTGCATAAATTATGTTTTACAGATCATCTTTAAGTCGCTTCAGGATACACCGTTTTTTAGGCGGTTATATTTACGCGGCTCACCTTCGGCAGCGTCTTTTCTCTGTCATCTTCGTCGTACTGGTGTAGCGTGCAAGGACGAGAGTGGTTGAAGTGTCAAAAGATGTAGTCAACTATTTTAATGACATTCCGACTTTACTTTAATCAACATCGGAGCAGCATCTCTTCATCTGTGGCTTACTAGTGCAACAACAACGCCAGCAATGTGTCCTGTGAAAAAACTTCCGACTGGAACTGTGTAATAACTAAAGTTCCGTGGGTGAATTAAGTAAACCCATTACACGGGTAGTTTTTAGCGCTTTCATAGCGAGTCAACTGACAGATACAAGTTAGAACTTTATGTTACTTTATATTAGAAATGGTAACAAAATTAATGCCCCATAACAAGATGATAGAGAAAAAGAAGAGGCTTAATGACTACAATGGCGGAATCACGCAAATTTTCAACTTATGCAGATCCCAAATACACAACAGAAGGTATGAAAAGTTGGTTTTGCATACTATTGTGAAAAAAAAACAGCCAGATAATATATCTGCTACTGGGTGCAATTTTGCGGTGCTTATACACACACTTTTATGTTGAAGCACAGTACGTCTGACTACGGTAGCAGACAATCCATCAAGCGGTGCGGATTCATCGCTTACCATTGCCGTAATAAAATATTTGGACAGATTTTTGAGCGCCGTGTGTAATGTTCTCAATGGAACATTTAAAGTTTTGGTGTTGTTTACTGCCGTCACCTAGCAGTCCACACGTATCTACTATGTGTGACTGCCATCTACTGGTCACACTTAATACACCATGCACCAAATAAAACACCTATTATTCCGTACATTAGGCACACTGGGTTATAAGGCTCGCAATCTATTTTTGAGAAAACGAAAATGATTTAATGTGTGCCTTATAGTCCAAAAACATGGTATTGAAAGTCTGAGCTGTGTTACAGAACTAATTAAACTTGAACCCTAAGGTGCCGCTACATTCATTCACGCCGCAGTCACACAGCGGGTGGTGGTAAACTGCCCTAGATTGTTTTTGGAAACACATGATGGCCACAATAAATTATTTACTATAAGCGTAAGACGCAGCAAATTGAATTGAATATGCTTCTGCTTTGGACACTTTAGCTACGTTCACACTGCAGGGTGAGATGACCGGTGTTGGTCAGCATACCCTAAAAAAGCAACTGTGACATTATTTTTAATGTTGTTATTTCATGTGGTATTAAACGTCAAAGATGCTTGTATTAACTGATCAAAGAATAAAAACACTATATAGAGTATTTTAGAACATTTGGCATGTATCTGAAATCAATACATACTAGTGTGCTATTAGATTAAAAAAAAAGTTTTAAATAAGTACTATGTTATGTAAAAACTTTAAATATTGAAAGTACAACACCCCAATACAGTACTAAAAATGTAAACTTAGATAAAAAGACAGGGGAATATTTGGAATTTTAGATAAAACTTTGGCGGTAAGATAAGAAGTTATGGATCTGACTTACCGACAGATCAGCATTAGTCAGTAAGTAAATTCCATCCATCCATTTTCTACCGCTTATTCCCTTTTGGGGTCGCGGGGGGCGCTGGCGCCTATCTCAGCTACAATCAGGCGGAAGGCGGGGTACACCCCCGGACAAGCCGCCACCTCATCACAGATAGATAGACAACATTCACACTCACATTCACACACTAGGGCCAATTTAGTGTTGCCAATCAACCTATCCCCAGGTGCATGTCTTTGGAAGTGGGAGGAAGTCGAAATACCCGGAGGGAACCCACGCATTCACGGGGAGAACATGCAAACTCCACACAGGAAGATCCCGAGCCTGGATTTGTACCCAGGACTGCAGGACCTTCGTATTGTGAGGCAGACGCACTAACCCCTCTGCCACCGTGAAGTCCTCAGTAAGTAAATTCCATCCATCCATCCATCCATCCATCATCTTCCGCTTATCCGAGGTCGGGTCGCGGGGGCAGCAGCCTAAGCAGGGAAGCCCAGACTTCCCTCTCCCCAGCCACTTCGTCTAGCTCTTCCCGGGGGATCCCGAGGCGTTCCCAGGCCAGCCGGGAGACATAGTCTTCCCAACGTGTCCTGGGTCTTCCCCGTGGCCTCCTACCAGCTGGACGTGCCCTAAACACATCCCTAGGGAGGCGTTCGGGTGGCATCCTGACCAGATGCCCGAACCACTTCATCTGGCTCCTCTCGATGTGGAGGAGCAGCGGCTTTACGTTGAGTTCCTCCCGGATGGCAGAGCTTCTCACCCTATCTCTAAGGGAGAGCCCCGCCACCCGGCGGAGGAAACTCATTTCGGCCGCTTGTACCCGTGATCTTATCCTTTCGGTCATTACCCAAAGCTCATGACCATAGGTGAGGATGGGAACGTAGATCGACCGGTAAATTGAGAGCTTTGCCTTCCGGCTCAGCTCCTTCTTCACCACAACGGATCGATACAACGTCCGCATTACTGAAGACGCCGCACCGATCCGCCTGTCGATCTCACGATCCACTCTTCCCCCACTCGTGAACAAGACTCCTAGGTACTTGAACTCCTCCACTTGGGGCAGGGTCTCCTCCCCAACCCGGAGATGGCACTCCACCCTTTTCCGGGCGAGAACCATGGACTCGGACTTGGAGGTGCTGATTCTCATTCCGGTCGCTTCACACTCGGCTGCGAACCGATCCAGTGAGAGCTGAAGATCCCGGCCAGATGAAGCCATCAGGACTACATCATCTGCAAAAAGCAGAGACCTGTAAATTCCAATACCTAAAATGCTATTAGTATGAAGACTTAATAAAAACAAATTTCAGTTAACAAGGGAAACCAACCTTTATTTGGTTTTGTAGACCACGCATCCGGCGCACAATGGGTGACTCGGTGGGTATGATGTATCATAATGGTCATAACGACAAAGCTTACCTCTGAAAAAAATATTCTTTCCTCATACAGGAACTGGGAGAATGCATTCACTCAACGGCAGTCGTCTATAAAGGGTCAAGTGTTAGGGGTGGGTTTTTATGCAGTCCACACCAGCAGCTTTGTTAATGTCAGCTTTACAGATGCCATTTCTGTTGTGCATGTCAAGTGTTCTGATGTAGATGTCTAGCACAACACATGGTGGCATTAGTCACAATACAGTTAATTACAGCCACCTGGTTCTAGGAGGGAACTGCATCACACTGGACACAAAGTGGCAAGTGGCAAAAAAAAATAAAAACAGTGGAACAATAACAACTAAATAATGTAGTGGAAGACAAGTTATTGCTGTTTTAGGAAGCGAGCAGCAAAGTAATGGCACAAATTAGGAGTCAGTGTTTTAATTAGCTAATTCGTTTCGGTCCACTTGGGGGTAAAACAATAGTGCTGATTTGCATTTGGCTAAATGCAACTTCAGGGAATCAGCTTTGCAATTGTGTTTTGTATGGAGGTAACTGTGTGCTCTTTTACCCACAATCATGCGACACAATCTATTTCTCTAACACACAAACTCTCTGCTGGAATTACAATTAGCACGAGCGCCATAATCTGTTTACGGCCCCCGGCTGCATCGCCATTGGCATTCAGGGACAAGAGCGCCACCGTGTTGGGACGACATGCTCACAAAACACACAATGACAAACACACACGTGCACAGAACAAGAAGAAGAGTAGAACGTGTCGTCCTGGAGCAGGACTTACCTCGCCATTGAGGTAGAGGATGTCAAAAGCGTACACGCACACTTGGACTTTGATTTCGGCTGCGTCCACATCCTGCAAGGAGGCAAACATATCATTAGGAGTATGCAAATCATTCACAAATTGCCACATCCAACTTTGGGAGCTGTCGAACAGAGCGCCTACAGTTTATTAGTGCACATTTTGTGTGAGCGTATGCCTTCCCACTACCTTTTTCACGTTTTACCGCTAATAAACGACGCTGTTTGGATGTCTTCCTCGAATCCTCCCAGGAACATGACAATTTATGGAATAAAATGTGGTGGAGCACATGCAGAGGCTGTGCTTGTTAAAAACCTAAAAAAGAAAAAAAAAAGCTCCCACTTCAACCTTTTAGCTTTCTCTCCAGCGCTTTGTCATTAAATTATGCAGCACAAATCTGTGCAAGTCAGACAATTTAAAAACCTCAACTAGGGAAGTGAAATGCTGCTCTGAAGTAGAAACCTTCATGGGCAGCCTTAATATGGCCGTTGAACACAATCCTGTGTGTTGTGTGTGTACAGCGTGTCAATGTGTTGTTGAATAGTGTCTACGACCTTTCAGCTGGGGCACATTTCAACCATCATTACAAATAACCACCATGCCCTGAAAAACACAACCATGGAAATAATCTCCATGCCCTCCATTGGAGCGTGCCTCATTTTTTCTTCCCTTTCTTCATTTGCGGCGATGTCACCGCGCGGTAACGAGAGGACGCCGACTGCGATTTGATCTGTGTGGCGGAAAGACGCCATTATTCTGATCAAAACTAAAAACACAACTCGCTGACAATTGCAATCTCGCGCCCTTGCCACCTTCTAATCGTCGCCCCGCTTCCTCCTGTCTTTATCCTCCTCCTCCTCCTGCTGCTGCTGGATCATCTCACTCCATCAACCCACGCTGCCGTCTCTCCTTCGCTTCCTGGGCCTTATCTCCTCTTTTCCCTTCTCGGCATACTTCACCTGGATCATTCATTTTCCTCATATCTCAGCGTCTTTTCTCGTCGCACGTTCTTACCTTCCTCTTGCGAGTGGTGAGGACCTGGAAGGGCTGTATCTGCTTCTTCTCGCGGTCCCAGGCCACCGCTTCTGTGTCCAGGACACAGGAAATCACAGAGTCCTTCTTCACCTGTGAATTAAGGTTAAAAAAAAAAGACAGGAAATATTGTGTCTGTTTAAAGACCTGTAATTAACACCAATTTGTTTTAGATAGCTTTTCAAACATTCCTTCCAACCTTTTGGCCTGATGCCCAATTTCTGCCAGGCAGACATGTTTTCTGTGTAATCTATTGTACTGAGCTAGGGCTCCAGCTTGTCATTCAAACATGCATGCAAATAACACAGTCGACTGCAGTGTGGGTTCTGAAGAAAGCTACTCTGACCTCTGTTCCAGTTCTTCCACACCCAAGTCATCCAAGAAGGCCTTTATTGGCTTAGCTATGTGCACTGAGACCAGAAAAACACTCGTCGCCAATAAATTAGTTGTTAAGACACAGGACCGCAATATAAGCGATTGTATTATGAGTAGAACTGGAAACGAAAGTGACACTTTTGAAGTTAAAGCTTCGAGATTAAGTCTAGCAGAAAACATGGAGAATTCTGAACAGCAGAATCTATATGTGGTAAGCAAATTAATGATTTTTTGGTAAACACTGCAATTGTCCAAAATGTCTTGCATTTTGTGGATTAAGGAATTACCTCTCATTGATTAATTATTTTAAAGAGTGCCTTCCAAAACATCCTAACCCATTTACAGTGAATTAAATATGAAAACACTAGAGTAAAATGTTCACCCATCTGTATAGCATGTTTGAAATACATTTAACCCATAACCAAATGGACTGTGATTGATCACTCGCGCTGAGAGATGTGTTTTTGTTAACTAAAAAGAAGTGTTTTTTTTATTTTTTTTAAAGAAGATTGGAGATTATATCCAACATTTTCTATATTATTTTCAATGCTTTTGCTTACTTCTTATCTCAAAACACTTTTTAAGTTCAGATCCTATTATGAAAAAACCTACTCTTCTTACTTGTTGGTGCCTGTGCAACAAATGTTTTTCCTTTAGTAGCACCAGTGCTACTACTGAAAAAACCAAGCAGACAGCACTGTATGGGGTATTGTGTGGAGAATTTTAAGGACAAAAATGTATTTATTCCATTTTGGATTAAGGCTGTAACATAACATGAACAGTGAAAACAAAAATGCGAAGCACTGTGAATACACTATCTAGTTTTTATAGTTTCTTAGTACAGAGCCGTTAAACCTAGCAGGTAAAAACAATATAACGATTGTTAATTGAGAAACAAGGATATGAATAAATGACGTAATGGTTAAATTATTTCATAAAACTGCAGTAGTTGCTGTACTACTTTCTATTGTATTGTTTTTCATAGAATTTTCCTTTTTAAAAAAGCATTTTGCATGTTTAAATGGTGCTGTTTTGGAGAGGCATAGCACCGATTAATTTGATTTCCATTCATTTCAATGGGCAGCACTGTTTTGCAACACAATTTACCGTATTTTCCGGATTACATGGCGCACCAGACTAGAAGGCACACTGCAGATGAGCGGGTCTATTCAGGTAATTTTTTTACACAAGGCACATCGGTATAGAGGGCGCATTGAAGGGGTCATATTATGATTTTCTTTCTAAATTTAAAACACTTCCTTGTGGTCTACATAAAACGTAATGGTGGTTCTTTGGTCAAAATGTTGCATAAATTATGTTTTACAGATCATCTTTAAGTCGCTTCAGGATACACCGTTTTTTAGGCGGTTATATTTACGCGGCTCACCTTCGGCAGCGTCTTTTCTCTGTCATCTTCGTCGTACTGGTGTAGCGTGCAAGGACGAGAGTGGTTGAAGTGTCAAAAGATGTAGTCAACTATTTTAATGACATTCCGACTTTACTTTAATCAACATCGGAGCAGCATCTCTTCATCTGTGGCTTACTAGTGCAACAACAACGCCAGCAATGTGTCCTGTGAAAAAACTTACGACTGGAACTGTGTAATAACTAAAGTTCCGTGGGTGAATTAAGTAAACCCATTACACGGGTAGTTTTTAGCGCTTTCATAGCGAGTCAACTGACAGATACAAGTTAGAACTTTATGTTACTTTATATTAGAAATGGTAACAAAATTAATGCCCCATAACAAGATGATAGAGAAAAAGAAGAGGCTTAATGACTACAATGGCGGAATCACGCAAATTTTCAAGACTTATGCAGATCCCAAATACACAACAGAAGGTATGAAAAGTTGGTTTTGCATACTATTGTGGAAAAAAACAGCCAGATAATATATCTGCTACTGGGTGCAATTTTGCGGTGCTTATACACACACTTTTATGTTGAAGCACAGTACGTCTGACTACGGTAGCAGACGATCCATCAAGCGGTGCGGATTCATCGCTTACCATTGCCGTAATAAAATATTTGGACAGATTTTTGAGCGCCGTGTGTAATGTTCTCAATGGAACATTTAAAGTTTTGGTGTTGTTTACTGCCGTCACCTAGCAGTCCACACGTATCTACTATGTGTGACTGCCATCTACTGGTCACACTTAATACACCATGCACCAAATAAAACACCTATTATTCCGTACATTAGGCACACTGGGTTATAAGGCGCGCAATCTATTTTTGAGAAAACGAAAATGATTTAATGTGTGCCTTATAGTCCAAAAACATGGTATTGAAAGTCTGAGCTGTGTAACAGAACTAATTAAACTTGAACCCTAAGGTGCCGCTACATTCATTCACGCCGCAGTCACACAGCGGGTGGTGGTAAACTGCCCTAGATTGACAGGAACGTGGCCTCGAGTTTGCGTCAACAGCCTCTCCGACCACCATCAAACATTCAGTGTGAGCGAAATCGAAGGCAAGGCGGCTGAGACTGGAATCGATGAGGCAGGGTTTGAACCGCCAACCCTACAGCTTCGGGGTTACTCCTTTATCGTCCTGAGCCACTGCTGACATAACAAGAGAATATCTCCCAAACGGTATTGTCCTCTGTTCCCCATGGAGGAGGGCAGACAGAGTCAGTTCTCTGACCTTGCTGTCTGGATTAAAAATAAATATCAAAGTATGACAGAATACACAGACGTCCGGCTTTCCAGACCAACAAACCGCCCACAGTTAAGGCTTCCAAAAGAAGTGATGCGTAAAGACACGTGGTCTCGGGCCCCACGGGCGGAATGCTGAGCAGATCACCAGCACTGCCAAGAGCTTTAAGGATAGCAGCTGACGTTGTGTTCATACAGTTGGATTTTGGGAAGCGATATTCATTTAATGGATGGATGAATGAAGCCACTAAACCTACTAGATAGAGAAGTGGATCCTTAATACATCCCCAGGGAAATCTGTTACAAGCGTTAGCTTCCTATTGTTCCCCTATTTTTGAAGCAGCCTGTTTCGGCAGCGAACTAATTGGGCTTGAGTTAATTGCACTCTCTGCTGGTTGCTGCCAGATAGTGGACTCCACTGCGACTTAACTGGTGCAGTGACAACACATTTTGGTGCGGACAGTTGATTAAACGCTCAGTGGTGGTCCTCCATGCTTAATTTTCTGGTCGGCGGGAGTCCTGGTCAATAAGTTGCTTGACTCCCATCTCATCAAAAGACATTAGACGTAACCAGTTGCGATCAGGCACCGAGTCTGGAGTCGACCCTAATGAACACTTAATACGTTGGGTGTTAGTGTAGCTGCTGGAAATGACTTTTGCTTCATTGAAATGCAACACGGTGCAGCATCAGGCCATCTCTTCACCATCCATTGTGCTCTAGTACATGTCAGTGGCCGAACGACGCATCGCCATGGCAACCGAACATCACGGAAAAAGGGAGGGTAATTTGGACGCGTTCATGCAATAGACCGAACGGCGGCCATCGATTTTATCGACAACTGCTTTGTCCTAAAACGTCTTATTTGTAGCACAAATGGAAACAAGAAAGACTGTACAGTCAGTTAAAAAGCCAAAATAAACGGATGGAAGCACATTTAACATCCTCTCAGTTTGGAGAATGAGCGCAGATAAGAAAAAAAAACAAGTCAGAGAGAAGAGCAGAAGAAATTGAAACACTCAGTCCTGGTAGAGTCGGGCGTACAGAGAGGGAGAGAACCTGCGAGAGGGCGATAAAATGGTGCCGGTAGCAGAGACAAAAAAAAGGAGGTGAGAAGACAGCAGTCTGAGGCACGGGCAAAAAGGGAAGAGAAAGAATATTTGAGACTGAAGGCGGTGACGAGGAACAAGAGCCAAAAAGAGAAAAAGAAAAAAAGGTGACAAGAATGTATCAAAGCCCCGAAGAAGGATGAGAGCGACGACAAAGGTGAGAGGAGAGCAACAAGGAAAGGAACAGGTTTCATTAAAAAGTCACAAAGACAGGAGATAGAAGGAAGAATTTCAAGAGTCGCACAGCTTGGAAAAAATCTCTTCTGTAGTGTTCTAGTCCTGCAGCTTCTTGTCGGACACGCTCTCTTCTGGGATTGAACTAATAATGCAGATCTCCCCCCCCCACACACACACACACACTTTTTTCTCCAAAAGCTGTTTTCAGTGCCTAGAAATTTCTTCACAACTTCTTCTGTGAGGAACCCCTGAGGGAGTTACAACACGAGCCAGATCAGGGTTCAGCAACCTGTGAATCTGGAGCCACATGTGCCTCTTCAGCCTACCTGAGGTGGCTCTTTTCTGAGCACTTTAGAAAAAAGTTCTTTAATTCCACAACTCTACTATCACACAAAGTACATCCCTAATTCTACAATAACAAGCAATGCATTCAATGTATTATTTCAGTTATTGACAACTGAACATAATAGTTATCGTACCATATATGTATGGTTGCATTTGAAAGATTTGTATTGTTGACAGAGGAAATCATTATTATTCATTATCAATAGTGATATTTCTATTGGTATTATTATTGCTCCACTTGTAGTGCAATAATATCATTTCTGTGTTAACATTTACTTCACTCACTGCTTCTTTGCTATCATTTTTCGTATCATGTTTGCACATATTGTATTTGCTGATGTTGTCTCTCTGTTTTATCCACCTTTTGTCCCTGCAATTTCAACCTCGGTCTTCCTTTTGTTCTTCTTTTTATCCACAGCTGCACCAAACATTAATATAAATCCATTTAATATAGTCAAAAACTAATAAGGCAACAAGAGAAGTAACCCACACTTTTGTAAAATAAATTTGTACAACAGATATGGGCAACTACATCATCATATGATTTGTACAGGACAAAAAAAATAAATACTTATCTTTAAATAATGTGTCCACATATTCTAATGTGTTTTCTATTAACACCTAATAGTCATATATCTTTTGTTACATTTTAATATTCAATTGTATCCTTTTTAAAATGTTGTACCTTTTTCAACACTGTGCAAGCAAAATGCCAATTTTTAATTCAAATGAATTGATTTTGAATTTTGTTCAACACTTACCTTTTTCCCCCACAAAGGAAGTAAACACATTTTTACCTCAAATGACAAAAGGTAGGAAACGAAATATTATAGGTGTCAATATATAAAAATGATGTTGTGAATGCATTAGGGGTATCCCGATCCTCAAAAATGGGATTACGTGAAATGTCTGATACAAACGCTCCGCTACACGTTTATTGTGCAAAGCTGGATAGCCAATTAACATCTAAATGTCCTCAAATACGCACACAATGTTGGTCTATTCTTATATTTTAGTCAGGTCATTTACAAAAGGGAAAAATGGTACGCTATAGGCTAATAGGAGCTTGCAGCTACAAAAAACCACTATGCACACAAGCTTGACTTGCGCAATAGATAGAGGTGGGAATCTTTGGGCACCTTACGATTCGATTCAGGACCTACAATTCGATTAAATATTGATTATTGATGCATCGTTAATTTACTATTCATTTGGAATAAGAAACAGTTAAATTCATTACCATATTTCTTAAATTAATAAAAATGTGTGCAAAACTGGACCATAAGGGCCCTATCTTAAAGGAACTGGTCGGATCTCTCGGGGAAGTCAGACAAATTTCAGAACTGTCTGCATTACTTAATTTACAATAAAGGGACGGCGTGGCGCAGCTGGGAGAGTGGCTGTGTGTGCCAGCAAACCTGAGGGTTCTTAGTTCGATCCCCACCTTCTACTAACTATAAAATCCACTACACTTCCCTGATACCGAAGTACATGTCAAACTACTTCCTTAACTTAAATGCCCGCCATAACCACAACACCAGGGGGAGCTCCACAAACCACATTAAACCCAGATTCTGATCTAACAAAGGTCTTAACTCATTCTCTTTCTATGCCACATCAATGTGGAATGCACTCCCAACAGGTGTAAAAGTAAGTGCATCTCTATATTCCTTCAAAACTGCTCTAAAACAACACCTCCAGGCAACTTCAACACTTTACTAATACCCTCCTCCATTCACATCCCATCTCCCCGGATTGTAAATAACCTAATGTAAATAATCAAATGTACTTCTAATGTATATACTTGTTCTTATGCTATGTGAACTCACTATGTTCTCTGCTGGCTGTACATATCCTACTAAATAAGACCCACACTGTTTCAATGTCCACATTTCTCTGTTGATGCAATTGTTGATGACTGAAGTTCTGATATCAACCAAAGCTCCTCATCCCACCCCCCAAATTGCAAATAATGTAAATAATTCAATGTATATACTATGATGATTAACCTGTGTGATGACTGTATTATGCTGATAGTGTATATTTGTACCATGAATTGATTAACGTGGACCCCGACTTAAACAAGTTGAAAAACTTATTGGGGTGTTACCATTTAGTGGTCAATTGTACGGAATATGTACTGAACTGTGCAATCTACTAATAAAAGTTTCAATCAATCAATCAAACCTCGCCACGTCCGTTATGTCCTTGAGCAAGACACTTCAACCTTGCTCCTGATGAGTCGTGGTTAGGGCCTTGCATGGCAGCTTCCGCCATCAGTGTGTAAATGAGGAAACAGTGTCAAAGCGCTTTGAGTACCTTGAAGGTAGAAAAGTGCTATACGAGTATAACCCATTTACCATTTAATAAATACATTGATTATCATTTATTGACATTTACTAATCGATTGTATTATCGTCCATGTCCGAATTGCGATGCATTTAAAAATGTATAATTTCCTCCACCTTGAGTAATAAGTGTCCTTAATTGAACAATATTGCAGTCTAAAACAGCACACTGGTAATATCAACAAGTATCAAATAATTATAGTTGCATTTAAGTCTCACCTTAAAACTCATTTGTATACTCTAGCCTTTAAATAGACTCCCTTTTTAGACCAGTTGATCTGCTGTTTCTTTTCTTTTTCTTCTATGTCCCACTCTCCCCTGTGGAGGGGGTCCGGTCCGATCCGGTGGCCATGTACTGCTTGCCTGTGTATCGGCTGGGGACATCTCTGCGCTGCTGATCCGCCTCCGCTTGGGATGGTTTCCTGCTGGCTCCGCTGTGAACGGGACTCTCGCTGCTGTGTTGGATCCGCTTTGGACTGGACTCTCGCGACTGTGTTGGATCCATTGTGGATTGAATTTTCACAGTATCATGTTAGACCCGCTCGACATCCATTGCTTTCCTCCTCTCTAAGGTTCTCATAGTCATTATTGTCACCGACGTCCCACTGGGTCATTATTGTCACCGATGTCCCACTGGGTGTGAGTTTTCCTTTCCCTTGTGTGGGCCTACCGAGGATGTCGTGGTGGTTTGTGCAGCCCTTTGAGACACTAGTGATTTAGGGCTATATAAGTAAACATTGATTGATTGATGATTGATGTTACTTGGACATACATAGTCTCCAAGGCAGAAGCGTATAAGAAAATATCCAGAAACAATTGTGTCCGTATCATTCAACTTACTACATCAATCAATCAATGTTTACTTATATAGCCCTAAATCACTAGTGTCTCAAAGGGCTGCACAAACCATGATTATCTTAATGTAATAACTTATTGTGCCCAATATAGTTTGCCAAAAAACAAGTACCACTCCATTTCAACCTAAAGACTGCATATATAAATTCCAGATGATTAATAATAAATAGGTTGATGTTCTTCATACCTAGCATTTGAGTACTTTCACTTAATTAAACTTTTTCTAAAATTCCTCAGTACAAAATAATTCTTGCTGATATCATATGGGATCAATATCGGTATGGGCTGATACTCAAGGCTCCAAAATTGATATTGTATGGGAAGTAGAAGATTTTTTATCAGCCCACCTCTAGAATACATCATCAGTAATAGACGTGGCGAACGTTTGACAAAGCTATGTTTCTTCTTAACTCTTTTTCAGACATGTTGAATTGTGTAAAGGAAATCAAGTCATGGTCTATTTGTTTCAGACGTGCTTTCCAAGTTACATTAAGTAACATCATTTTAGACTGTTTGTTAAACCACAAATTTGTACAGGCTGACTTTGTACAGATCTCACAGGCAAATACTTTCCCCGAAGAGAACAATCTCATAAGAAAATAGTTTGCCAGGACATATTCCTTTGCCTTCCCTTTGGCTTAAACAGCAAAAAAAACAAAAAACAACTTTAAAAGATGTTTTCAAAACAAACATTTTCTTAAAAGTAGTCCTTTATGTCAAGGTAGGAATAGACATTAAAAGCTGCACTTCTGTTTGTTGTTGCTTTTCAAAGTTTGTAAGCTGTGGGGTTTGTTTTGCAGCTCCAGACTTTTTGTTTTTTAGTGGAAGTGGAGGAGAAATGGCTTTTTTGATAGCAAAGTTTGCCAACCCGGGGGCTACATGTGAGAGGGAAGACACAAGAATGGAACTCCGCCATGGCCCAACAATTCTGATTTGGATCAGCACCCTTTCATAGACAGCACCTCCTGAATTTAGTTCTGTTGCTGAGAAAAACGTGTTTTCGGTGTCTTCCCGCTAGCATTCAGACAAGCGCTGCTGCAAATGCAGCGATTTGATTAAAACTATTTTAATCCATCACTACTTTCTAGACTAGCAACCTGAGAGAGACATTAACGTGTTAACTTTGTGTATCTGAAGCGTAGCAGGGAATCTGTGCAGGGTCAAATTGGACAGAATGGAATGAATAAGCGGTAGAAATGGATGGATGGATGGAATAAATACATCTTTAAATACTTATTTAAAGATGCTTCTAATTAATATAACTTAGAATTAAATACATTCATGTGCTATCAAATGTACAACTGATTTGTTTAATGTAAAATTATATAATATTTAACAGGATGATTAAGTATTCGAAGAATTAATACATTATTTCACAATTTAATTATTTTTCATTAATTATTTCACGTTTTTAATAATTGGCTATATTTTAACAGATTTTAAAAAATCATAGTGTTTCCACATTGGTTCATTCAAATAAAGGATTTTATTGTAAAATACTTATATTATGAAAAATTAATTCAAACAGGAAATAATTACATTATGAAGTAATTAAAAGCAAATACAATTAAAAAAAATAAAATATGAAATATTAGTTAAATCAATATTTAATTTCATTATTATTGACACATTTAAGCAATTATTAAAGTATTTAATTATTCGTTTTATCCTGTCAGAGTTTCTAAAGGAAAACTCTGGATAACACAGTCGTATCAATGCCACACAACAGGCGCAAATATTAAAGTTAACATAAATTCATTTATCCAGGCTTTTATCCAAAGTGCGGCACTAGGACAATTTTCATTTTTTTTATTGGCTCTTGGCATTTTATAAAAATCTAATTAATTCAATATTAAATGAGATATTTGTAAGAAATTCATGTCAAGTCATCATTTAATGCCCCGGATATGTCAAAAGTAATTAATAAATCATGTTCTTTTCGAATACCTCTATAACTGACAACAGTAGTTCAGTGGAAATATGCTCATTTCAAAATTAGATTTACAGCCCCGAAATCTTATTCCTGTTTGATTCAAACAACAACGGCGGCACGCAGCGAGGAGCCGACATTGATTCTGCTATTGCAACTGTTTCAGTATAACTTCTCTAACTTTTCGCTCTGTCGTTATCCAATATGTCGGCTGTTGTGTTTTGGATTTCGCACCGTCGCTCTCATCAGCGTCACGGGTTGATTTCCGTGTGAGTGGTTGAAGTAGCACCTTATTCAATATAACGGACAAGTGGTATATCTAATCACATAAAATGATTTGCTTACAAAGCCCCGCCTTCTGAAATACATTTTCTATTGAGAAGTCCCAGATCCTTGTGTGGAGCTCAGCGAACTACAAGGCTCTGGCGAGAGTCAGGTTACTGCCCTCTACTGTTTGACCAATTAGAAAGTCCGTGAGTGAGTTACATCTAGGTTACCAGTTACGCACCGCCATTTTCATCTGGCTACTGCCACTGGTAAAGTTACTAAACATGTCAGACCTTAGAAAATCTAAAAGACCTTGTTACAATTCTCAACTTATTCATGACAAAGCTAGGAACAAAACGAGGATTTGTATCAGGGATGCCTCTAAATGAGAAGATTTTTTTCATCTGACGCCAAACTTGCTCATTTCCTCCTTGACAGATAAGTCAGGCATTTATGTTTTCTTATTACTTGTAATAAATGGAACTGTACATTTTGTATGTAAACTATATTGTCTATATTATCTTGTCTAACAAAGCTGGAATGTTCGTACAACGAATGCTTAGCATGCTAGCCTGGTCAATATCTGCCCGTTAGTTTAATTACACATCGACATACAGGCTTTCGGCAAAATATATTTTCGACAAATAAAACCTATGTGGACATGGGTAGTGGCGGTGCCTACTTCGTTCTCAATATGCTGATACGCTGAAAAAATGGGTGCCAACATTAGCAAGGCAGTCATTGCAGTGTGAAACTTAAGGAGACAGCCAAATCACATGACAAACAAATTCCTCATTATTGCTTGCATATAGTATACTACATCTACAAAGTTATATGGCAATCTGAAACAGTAGCATATAGGCATACCCTGGTAAAATGCCTCCTCTTTAGTTTTATACATTAGGCTGCTTAGCATGCTCTACTTATTTTCACCAGTATAACCCCTGCTAGTGTTGGTTGTAGTTCATTGTAGTCTTTGTTTTCTGATAGTACTGACAATAACCACATGATTGCCATTTGTTGTGATATTGTATACAGGCCTGACGTACTTCTTCCTGAAAATAGCCTAATGTCTGTGTAAAATGTGTTGGTTAGAGATTTGTTATTGACAAAACGCTTGTGTATTCAGCTAGTAAGAGGCAGTGGAAGTTTGAGGTTCCTTGGAGTAGCCCAGTCGATCGAACTCGATTCGGCTACGTATCTGGCAACAGTCAGTCATGAAGAGGGTGAGAGGACAACATTTTGACCGTGATTACAGTACCATTTCTGGCCAGATTCGTACATTATGGCTCCTTTAAATAGCTATATTAATAGTCATTACACTAATAACTATTTTTTTTTTTTTTTTTTCCCTCCCAAGATGGCGCTGCTGTAGTGGCTGCTGTAGGCAGGAGCTCTGTGCTCTTGTGTCATCCTTTTGTGTTTGCCTCTTGTTTTCATGTGGTATTATATTTTTTTGCATTTTGGTCCGAGACCCTTTGGGACTGTGTGACAAGGGGTGGCACTTTCGTGACCTCTGTGGTGCTTTTTTTGTGGACTTCTGGATCTGCCTCCCGGGAGCCTTTTGGCCATGGAGACCAGCTGCTGGGTCTCTGCTACACCAGAGTCTGTTTGGATGTACTGGAGGAGATGCGGATGAGGGGACAGGACTGTGGAGCTAGCACTGAGCTACTGGGACGGAGAGGTTTCGCGGTGTCTTGACTAGGTGAGCAGGTGTCGGACACCTCAGTAACCTTGGACGTATCCTCGCTCATCCATGCGGACTGGATACTGGCCGAAAGTGGAGTCGGCTGTCTTGGTTGCCTTGTTGGGTCTGCTCCTGTCTCTGGCCATGCTCCCCCCACCCCAGCAAACGATGGCGTGGAACACCGCAGAGGCCACCACAGTGGATATGTTTCTTTTACTTTTTATTCATAGCTGTATGTGGAAGTGTCTGCTGCTTTAATGTCTTTAATGTCCTCTGTGTTCTTTACTGTTTGATGTTTCCCTCTTACACACATGGAAGAGGGATGTGTACTATGGCTATGAGTTGTTGTTGGGTTTTTTTTGTTTTTTTTTCCCCTTGGCCTCAGTCTGCACCCCCACTCCAGGGCCTAGGCTAAGACCGATTTTTTTTTAATTTTATTTTATTTTAATCTTCTATTTTTTTCTTCCCCCCCACCCCCCTTGTTTACCTGTATGTCATCTTTTTTGTAAGGGGCGCTGGAAGCCGGCAGACCCGTCAGCGATCCTGTTCTGTCTCCCTGTAATGTTTGTCTGATCTTGAATGGGATTGTGCTGAAAACTGAAAATTGTAATTTTCCTGAAGGAACTCTCCTGACGGAATAAATAAAGTACTAGCTATCTATCTATCTATCTATCTATTTAATATGCTTCATCAGCGAGAAAACAAAGCAAACATGTCTTTGTTCATATATCATTATATATGAACCTACATTAGGTATCTCTCAGCAGCTTTATTGTACAAAATGTATCATAGTGGCCCACATCCTTTTTCAGCATGCTAGCTCCAGTGGAAACATTTTTGGGCACTCCTGGCTGAATCAATTAAATATTTGTACTGCAATTACAGCCCTAGTCTGCTA
Source organism: Nerophis ophidion (assembly GCF_033978795.1). Taxonomy (NCBI): domain Eukaryota; kingdom Metazoa; phylum Chordata; class Actinopteri; order Syngnathiformes; family Syngnathidae; genus Nerophis; species Nerophis ophidion. The sequence goes on from NC_084624.1 coordinate 51,369,280, forward strand.
TATTATTGACATTTCAATAAGAGCCTGCAGGAGTCGTAAATGAGAAAGCCTCTAATAAACCCGTGTGGCCTCATTCGCTACTTAATTGCGGCTCCCGACCAAAGCAGGAAAAACAAGCTCAGCAGGCATGTAAAGAGGTGAACGCTTACTCATGTTAACCTCAGGGCAAACTCGCAGAGCGTCAAGTCGGTGATATCAAGCAAATCGCGACGGAATTGGTTTCGCAATCCAATGTAGGTCAATGAAGGCTTAAACATGTTGAAAAAAACATCGACATCATAACTATTTGTATAATATACAGGGGGCCATTAAATAAACAAACGGCAGGCCCAAAATGGCCCCAGGCGGCACTTTGGACCGCTCTGGGTTATACTGATATAACATGAATGGATTGTGCGATTCCCCAGACTGTCAATTAGGTCTTAAACAAGATGATGTGCTCGTTACTGACTCATATTTGAATACATCTTCAAATGTCCTTTCTTATGAGGGTTTTCTCGTGTCAGCTCGAGTGTTTTACCTTAGGGATGCGGGAGATGATGTCGGGGTACTTGCTGGTGTTGTCCTCCTGGTTGCGGCTGAATATGTGAACCTTTCCGCTCTCCAGAATGTGAATCTGTTTGGCGGGGGAGCAAAAAAGAACGGGCGTGAGTGCAAACTGTGCAACGCAACGCAACCGTGCCTGATGCATGCGAAGTAGGCAGGGAACAGCATTGAATGTCTAAAGCGTAGAAGTTTACATGCTGCAAGGGACCAGGAAAAGTGTCCCAATATATTAGTCACGACATAGATTAAAGATCAAAAAGCATGGCTTGAAAAAAAAAAAAAAGGTTAAAAAGTCAGCCTTTTTATTCAGCTGTCGTGGTCGTGCATTATAATCTGTGCATCTGTTAATCAAAAGTGATATATCAGACATACGATAAGTACTTTCTCTTAAAAATTAGCCCAGGAAAAAAAAGACACGCAAGCTCAGTTTTTATGCAACAACGCACAAAACATTGAACTTTGCATTATGGCTAACTATGAAACTTAGACAATGGCATAATTTTGCACCTTGCATGTAATGTAAATTGGAGATACTGTCCTAAATCAACACATTTATAGGTATGACTATGAAGTCAAAAGGTTCTTTGCCCCCAAAGTCAGCTGGGATAGGCTTCAGCTCCCCCGTGAACCAAATGACAACAATAAACTACAAACAATAACAGAATGGATTAATAAATGATAAATGGGTTGTACTTGTATAGCGCTTTTCTACCTTTAAGGTACTCAAAGCGCTTTGACACTACTTCCACATTTACCCATTCACACACACATTCACACACAGATGGAGGGAGCTGCCATGCAAGGCACCAACCAGCACCCATCAGGAGCAAGGGTGAAGTGTGTTGCTCAGGACACAACGGACGTGACGAGGTTGGTACCAGGTGGGATTTGAACCAGGGACCCTCGGGTTGCGCACGGCCACTCTCCCACTCTACCACTGCGCCACGCCGTCCCTAATATAGTGCCTTTTAAGATGACACTCCTTACAGTCCAACCGGAAAGTATTCACAACGCTTAACTTTTTCCCCATTTTGTTATGTTACAGCCTAATTCGAAAATGGAAAAAAAAAAATAATTATAATTTTTGTCCTCAAAATTCTACACGCAATACCCCCTTTGGACAATTTGAAAACGCTGTTTTTAAAGATTTTTTTTCATATTTATCAAAAAAAAAAAGAAAAAAGATAAAAAATCCCACGTACATAAGTATTTACAGCCTTTGTCATGAAGTACAAAAATGAGATTCCCTGCATCTCGTTTCAACTGATCATCTTTGAGATGTTCCTAGAGCTTAATTGGAGGTCATGATTTAGAAAAACACCCAACTGTCTATATAGCACAAACCAAAAATGAACGTTTTGTCTCGAGGCACAAATCTAGGACTCTTTGGCGTAAATGCCAGGCGTCATGTTTGACGGAAACCATATAAATAAAATAACTAAGAATGCTGTGGGGACGTCTCTCAGCGGCAGAAACTGGGAGACTAGTCAGAATAGAGGGAAATATGAATGCTGCAATGTACAGAGACACCCTGGATGAAAACCTGCCCCAGAGCGCTCTTGAACTCACCCTGGGGCAACAGTTCATCTTTCAGCAGGACAACGACCCTAAGCAAACAGCCAGGATATCAAAGGAATGGCTTTAACACAATTCCGTAAATGTTCTTAAGCGGCAAAGCCAGATGCCAGACTTGAATCCGATTCAACATCTTTGGAGGATTTCAGGAAACTGACTGTACACCAAAGCTTCCCAACCAAGCTGATGGAACTCAAGAGGTGCTGCAAAAAGGAATAGGCTGACAGTGTTTCCCACAGTTCAGGCATCTATTTGTGGATAGTGCGGTCTGGCGGCGGCGGGGGGGTTTTTGGCGGTCGGAAAATAATTACAACACTTTATGTACAAATTAAATACATATTTATTAGGGCTGTGAATCTTTGGGTGTCCCACGATTCGATTCAATATCAATTCTTGGGTCACGATTCGATAATATATCGATTTTTTCGATTCGATTCTCGATTCAAAAACGATATTTTTCCGATTCAAAACGATTCTGTATTCATTCAATACATAGGATTTCAGCAGGATCTACCCCAGTCTGCTGACATGCTAGCAGAGTAGTAGATTTTTTTTTAAAAAAAGCTTTTATATTTGTAAAGGACAATGTTTTATCAGCTGATTGCAATAATGTAAATGTGTTTTAACTATTAAACAAACCAAAAATATGACTTATATTATCTTTGTGAAAACATTGGACACAGTGTGTTGTCAAGCTTATGAGATGCGATGCAAGTGTAAGCCACTGTGACACTCTTGTTCTTTTTTTATTATTTTTATAAATGTCTAATGATAATATCAATGAGGGATTTTTAATCACTGCTATGCTGTCTCCCTGTAATGTTTGTCTGATCTTGAATAGGATTGTGCTGAAAATTGTAATTTTCCTGAAGGAACTCTTCTGATGGAATAAATAAAGTACTATCTAATCTAATCTAATCTAATGCTGAAATGATACGGTTGTTGATAATATTCATTTTTGTTTCATTACTTTTGGTGTGTTCTGTGTCGTGTTTGTGTCTCCTCTCAATTGCTCTGTTTATTGCAGTTCTGAATGTTGCTGGGTCAGTTTGGGTTTTGGAATTGTGTAGTGGTTTGTTGGATTGATTTAAAAAAATAAAAAATAAATAAAATAAAATCCATCCATCCATCCATTTACTACCGCTTATTCCCTTTGGGGTCGCGGGGGGCGCTGGCGCCTATCTCAGCTACAATCGGGCGGAAGGCGGGGTACACCCTGGACAAGTCGCCACCTCATCACAGGGCCAACACAGATAGACAGACAACATTCACACTCACATTCACACACTAGGGCCAATTTAGTGTTGCCAATCAACCTATCCCCAGGTGCATGTTTTTGGAAGTGGGAGGAAGCCGGAGTACCCGGAGGGAACCCACGCATTCACGGGGAGAACATGCAAACTCCACACAGAAAGATCCCGAGCCTGGATTTGAACCCAGGACTGCAGGAACTTTGTATTGTGAGGCAGATGCACTAACCCCTCTGCCACCGTGAAGCCCTTTTTAAATTAAAAACAAAACAAAACGATTTAAAAAAGAGAATCGATTCTGAGTCGGACAACAAAAACGATTCGATTCGTATTTGAATCGATTTTTTCCCACACCCCTAATATTCATATATTTACATATTTATATAATATGTAACTACAAGCTCCATTCACAGAGTCCCATTGCTTTTATGAGCGGTCGAGCGAGTCAAAAGCCGGGAAAAAAAAAATTATATATATATATATATTTTTTTTAATTAATTTTTTTTTTTTTTTAAATGAATGTGTGGGAAACCCTGGCTTAACTGCCCAAAGATAGGTGTGACATGCTTGTAGCATCGTATTAAAAAAGACTTGAGGATGTAATTGCTGCCAAAGGTGCATCAACAAAGTATTAAAGGCTTTGAATATGGCTTATGTTACATGTGAATTTGTTGGTTTTGTATTTTCAATACATTTGCAAATATTTCCTTACAACATTTTTGACATCGTCATTAATAGAAATTGTGTGTTGAATTTTGAATCAAAAAATTAATATATTTTCATTTTGGAATAAGGCTTTAACATAACAAGACGCTGTAAATACTTTCCGAATGCACTGTACATGTCTAATTAGATGGCGAAGGAAGTTCAATTGCAGTTTACCTTGTACCAGAAAGAGAGCAGCAGATAATTCACTGATGTCGCCGGGATGCAAAGTACCACAAAACATTCCGGACATTGAACTGGTCCAAAGACGTTACAGCTTGTTGGTCATTTGTTTCGTCTGCTCAGCTCTGCCTAAATGTTGCAAGATTTCACGTCCTTGTTTAGTTTTGGCTCATGCTGGCATCGATGGCGGCAGCTGATCAGCGGCGATTGCGCCTGGCAGGAATCAATCTGCGGCTTGTGTAAGGTTTTTAAATTGTTTTGTTTTATCCTCTCCTTAAGCTAACAATGTAGTTTGTATCTAATGTGTGTCAACTGTGTGTCTGTCAGTGGATCACAACACATAACAATTCTTTTTGACCGCCGCTACACGTGCTGACACCACATCTCAATTACGACTCTTTTCTCTCGTCGATCAATGAGCGCTGACTTTGACAAATCAACCCACGCAACGCAGTGAAATATGCAGACAATCGCTCACTTGACTGATTTGATGGGTTTGCTGCTTTGCCGCACACATATTACTGTTGTTGTTATTCACACCACACACACACACACAGTGAGAGAGACAGAGAGAGTGTGTGATGTATCGTGAGTTCTCCTGCTGGTCAGTGTGTGTAATTTCAACTGCAGAGGGAGGGAGGAGGAGGGAGAATGGGCGCTTCGGTCTTCTTATTATTCATCTTCTTCTTCTTCTTCTTGGACGCAGCTCAGTTCAAAGGCTTTTATTGGCATGACTGTCCAGAATTAACAGAGCAGCTGTAGGGGTTTGCATTACAATCTCGCTCATTTTGCGGCCGCCTCCCGCTGTGTCTTCATGTTTGTCTTCAGCTTCTGCGTCGCTCGCCTCTTTCTTCAGTAACTCTCCCCCCCACCCCCCAATTTTCCTCTAACAACCTCCACAGCACACACAGCTTGTTCTGCCAGCAGGCCCAGGGGAACCGCAGCACTACGGTTTATCATAAAAAAAAGGAGGTGCACCTCACTTGAGGTGGTTGAGACACAAATCAACACCTCATACACTCGCGGAACAAAGCAAAGAGGTGGGGAAAAAAAACACCTGTGCACGCTCGCCGTCGTATTTGTACTCGCAGGTGAACGCCGCCTCATCGAACCGCTTCATCACCTCGCCGACTCCCTTGGTGGGGTGGGCCAACATGGGCCTTAGTGGGACGCCTGCCAGAGGGATATGGGTTGGGAGGAGGAAGAGAGAGAGTTCATACATATTTTTTCAAAAGACAATTCTCCACGCTACAACTATGGTAAATTACATATAGTAAATACATATGTCCCCATTGTTAATATTATAATGTATATATGGTGTAACCATATTTCTCTGGCATGCATTATAGCTTGACGTGTGTGTACTAGGTTTATGAAATAAATCATGCGCGTCTTCAAATCATGTTTTTTCTTTGTGTTTTAAATCAGTTGGTCGCACATATGTTAATATTACAATTTAAAATGCATACAAAAGAAAAACATGTGTCTTGTCTCACATAGGGATTGTGGAAGACAAGGGGAAAAAAGGGCAGTTCCTCTTGAAGCCATAAACATACACGATTTAGTATTCAGGCATAAAAATTCATTACAAAACATAAATTAATGCATTTAGGTGGATGGCACATACATATGTACATTTACACACGCACACACACACACACACACACACACACACACACACACACACACACACACAACATCAATTTTTTACTGCTTTTCCCTCTCTGGGTTGCAGGAAG